>NW_017308351.1:3087-38981 GCF_000935625.1 Nanorana parkeri | reverse complement strand
CATTGTTACTAATGAGCCACTGAGCAAACACAAGAAGAAACAGCACAAGTCATAAACTACTTGGAATGATGAGAATCTGATACACAGATCTCTGCTGGTTACTATACAAATCCTCTATGAATGGATGGCACATATTCCTCACAGTGCTGCGACAGAGGTCTGTGTGGTGCAGTGCAGCCTTCTCTCCCCCCGTCCATCCACACAAAGCTCGCATTCTGTGAAGGGATAAAGGGAGATCCTGTTGTTTACCCGCCCCTCCCCATTGACATATATAAAGACGACACCTTACACGGTGACTGGTATCCATAGAATGAGAGCACACGCCGTACACGGTGACCGGTGTCCATAGAATGAGAGCACACGCCGTACACGGTGACCGGTGTCCATAGAATGAGAGCACACGCCGTACACGGTGTCCATAGAATGAGAGCACACGCCGTACACGGTGACCGGTGTCCGCAGAATGAGAGCACACGCCGTACACGGTGACCGGTGTCCGCAGAATGAGAGCACACGCCGTACACGGTGACCGGTGTCCGCAGAATGAGAGCACACGCCGTACACGGTGTCCGCAGAATGAGAGCACACGCCGTACACGGTGTCCGCAGAATGAGAGCACACGGTGACCAGTGTCTGTATTATCAGAGCACACACACCGTACAAGGTGACCGGTGTCTGTATTATCAGAGCACACACACCGTACAAGGTGACCGGTGTCTGTATTATCAGAGCACACACACCGTACAAGGTGACCGGTGTCTGTATTATCAGAGCACACACCGTACACGGTGTCTGTAGAATGAGAGCACACACCATACACGGTGTCTGTAGAATGAGAGCACAAACTGTACACGGTGACCGGTGTCTGTAGAATGAGAGCACACACTGTACACGGTGACCGGTGTATGTAGAATGAGAGCACACGGGGACCGGTGTCTGTAGAATGAGAGTAGACACTGTACACGGTGACCGGTGTATGTAGAATGAGAGCACACGGTGACCGGTGTCTGTAGAATGAGAGTAGACACTGTACGGGGTGATTATTCACTAGGCCCCGTTGCTCTCCATGCTGTCCCCCTCCTCACCGCACACGCCACATTCCCCCCAGTCACACAGGTGAGGCCTACAGTCTCCCGCCACTTCCACACCACACACGAGCGAGGCCTGTGGCCCTACACCTCCTGTCCCCCGCATTACTACCACACGACAGTGACTTTCTCCCTGCCTACCTGTCACTGGCTCCACATCACCAGCTCAGCCGGCAGCAAGAACCCGGGCGGGAAGCTGCTTGCAGCGGCCACAGATAAGGGTCAGCGCGCATGCTCCACTACTAACGGCCGGGGAAGGGGAGGGACCTGTTGCCAGGAGCAAGTCTGCACTCACGACGAGCAACTCAGCCGCGCGCACGCGCGGAATGCTACTGGCCAATGGCCGGTAAGGTGACGTCATCCAGAGGTTTCATTGATAAGACACTGTCAGAGGAAAGCGCGTGCGCGGCCCGTCACGTGTGTTGGATTGTGTGACGTCATGACTTCCTATTCAGGAACAAATCATATCCCAAACTTCAAACAGTTCTTATTTCATTCAGCCTCTAAAAAGTGAAAATTTGACTTTGTGGCTCTAAGTAAAATTCAGTATATTGTCTGAAACCTTAAAGTGTATGTAATTCCCAACAATAAACTTCTTTTATTCTCTCCCTTTTTTATGTTTAATTCACTTTTGTTATAAGTTTGTTTGACAAGTGCAAAAAAAAAGAAAACCTGTTTATTCTGCCAGAAATCCAATGAGCGCCTAATCTGTAGTACATTGATAATGCTGTACTGAAACTTCATTATCAGCTCTGCCCAGTTCACCTTTGTGAACTACATATCACGCTCCCACCCATGTAGCAGAGAAAAGGATAAAGGAGGTGTTCTGTAGTCCTAAAACTCTTTTTGTCCAAGGGCGAAAAATTGTTCCTCCTCCATATATACAGTACACTGAATGAGTGTTGTCACCCTAGAACAGGAAGTTTGTTAGTGGCAGGATTTACTGAAAAAAAGTAAAAACAGCCTAAAAAGAAGAAAACGAATGCAGCCACCACATCTGTGGATTGGTAAGGAAATTAATATTAAACTCTTAAACTTTTTTTCAATGATGAACTCAGATAAAACAAATACACATTGCTCAGTACCTCTTTACATTTTTGGCCAAGCACTTAGGTATAACTAGGGATGCACCAATACCGGTTTCTTGGTATCGAGAACGAGTACCGATATTTTTTTTTGGTACTCGCAGATACCGAATACCGATACCAGAAGTCCCATTAAGGAAGCCAAGTGTTGCCCGGCTTCCTGATTACCCGGGAAGCTGTCTCCATGTTCCCTCATCACCAGGAGCTTCCCAGCCAATCAGGAAGCCGGGCAGCGTGTAATGACTTGCCACCTTGCTTCCTGATACTGGAGGTTTCGGTATCGGGATATTGATCTGCAGCATTTGGGCGAGTACGAGAACTCGCCCAAATACTCGGCACCAATGCTGATACTAGTATCGGAAACAGTGCATCCATAGTTAGAATGTTTCCGAACAGCTCCAACTCTCTCAGCTTGGCTTCCCTTAACCACTTCATGCGGGTGGCCGGCCATATACGGCCGGCCACTGAAGTGGTTATACCAAGAACACGGCTGCTGTTGCAGTCGTGTTCTTGATATCAGTCAGTGCATACAGCAGGTGATGGCTATTCTGGTACAAGCAATCCGGCGACTACCTCCCCCCCCAGCCGCCAGCTACCCCGGGCTTCGCTGCCCCCTGTGCGGGCCCGGGACCGTGACGGCGGGTCTCCCCACATCGATCTGAGAGAGATCAGCAGGCTTCCAGCTGCTGATTTCTCCTCCGATCACTGGACCCGGGAGTGATGTGTATTACATCACTTCCGGTGTCACTGGGCACAGTCTCCAGCTCTTAGAACCAGGAGAAGAAGCCGGTGAAGCAGATCTCTGCTTCATCAGCTTCTTTGGGGTCTCTAGGTGACATTAGGGGTCTCAAAGACACTTGATGTCTCCATAAAGAGGACCTGTCACACCCTATCTGCTATTACATAGGGGGCTTGTTAGTAATAAAGTTAGTGTAAAAAATCTTTTTTTTAAGTGATTAGAAAAAATTAAAAATATTATCGTAACATAAAAAAATTAAAAATATATATTTTTTAAAGCCCCCCGGCCCCCACATACGTGCAGTTTCCTGTTCTAAAAACGAAACCGTGCAAACTTTAACATATACGCGGATTCCGCACGTTTGCGGTTATTACTATAGCCGGAATCCGCCATAAAAGCGTACTTGTATTATTTTGCAGGAGCTTGCCGTTTCGTACCTCGCGGCTGCCTCAAAAGTCTGAACAATGCACATTCAAGTGCATTGTTTTTATGTTCAGAGCGGTTCCGCTCCCATTTGTACGGCCGAATACGCACGGACAACCGTTCCTATGTGAATGGAGCCTTAAACAGGATATCAGGACCAGTGCTCAGGGGACCAGCTGATTCTGCAGGAAACTAAAACTTGAAAACATCAAGGAGCAGCATCCATTGTAAGTGATTTAGTCAGCATTTGAAATAGATAAAAACATTTTGACTTTAATGTCACTTTGCTCTTGGGTTGAGATGCACTTTAATATTTCAGAAATCATGAATCAGATGCTGGCTGCATTAGCTTTTTATGTTTATTTTTATCCAGTGACCCTGCCAGGAACTCACTTTCTGTGCCATGGTGACAATACTCACTCATTGTACTGTATCATTATTATTATACAGGATTTATATAGCCCAACAGTTTCCACAGCGCTTTACAAAATGGGGGAGACAGTACAGTTACAATACAATTTCAGTACAATAGGGTTAGGAGGGCTCTGCTTATGGGAGCTTACAATCTAATAGGAGGAGTAAGTAAACCAAAAGGTAATCATTGTGTGAGATGAGCTGATGGAAGAAGTAAAATGACAGTTGAGGTGGGATAGGCTTGAATAGGTGGAATATGTTGAGGTGGGATAGGCTTCCCTGAAGAGATGAGTTTTCACAGATCTCCTGGGTTATTTTTTGAGCACTCGATCAATGTCCTCAGTGTTTTTCTTTTAGTTTTTTTTTTATTGGACAGCTTGGACAAATGGCGCTTTGCCATTAGTGCAAACCATCCACAGAGCTCAAGCCTCTACAATAGAGTAGCGGCTGTTGCAGCTCTTGCCTCACTATGTTAGGTTACACAAAGCAGTGGGGGAGCCCGCTGCTGAGTAACCTAACTTAGCTGTCAAAAGCCGGATGCAGCGCCGCCTGTAATTAACAGGCAGCGCTCCATCCATGACGGGTTACACAGCCGGGAGGATTTCCCTGCTGTGTAACCTGTAACAAGCCGATCTGAATGGAGAAAAAGCTGTCAGCTTTTTTCTCCATAATACTAGGTGAGGCTCTGCCTCACCTGCCTCCCCCTGACCGCACGTCCCTGCATTACAGTGAGTGAGCGTTGTCACCCTAGGAAAGGAAGTATGTTACCGACAGGACTACTAGGTGAAAAAAGAGCCAGAAAAACAAAACAAATGCAGCCATCGCATCCAAGTACTGGTAAGTTGCAATATAACAAGATATATAAAATATAACATTTTTGTTATTGGGTTTTAAGTTGCCTGTAGGTGGTTTTTAAAGGTGTAATGAGATTTAAATGGCTTCTGTGGGTTAGCGGGGATCCTTTCCACTACCCTGAATTTGTTCTTCAAAAAAAAAAAAAAGCTAACCCTACCTCTAACTCTAAGGCCCCATTCACATTAAGCGATTCGCAAATTGTGCGTTTTTCGCGTGATTTGCATTTTGCCCGATATTGCGCGTTTGTTGCGCGATATCGCGCAAATGCTTGCATTGAGCAACCTAGAGTCGCTCAATGTGAACGGGGCCTAATGCTAACAATAAGGGTGACCCTATCCCTTTATTTACTAACAAAGCCATGTGATCATCATGTCAGCACTGATCTCATGGTTTTATTGATAAAGCTTTGCCATGCCGGGGTCACAGCTAGGAGCACCACCCACATCTTACTTTAAAGAGGAAAATTTCTGTGGTTTTCTTTTACTAATAATACCCGGCAATGACAAATAGCACAGGGAAGGGAAATCAGTATTATACAGGTGAAACTCGAATAATTAGAATATCGTGCAAAGTTCATTTATTTCACTAATGCAACTTAAAAGGTGAAACTAATATATGAGATAGACTCATTACATGCAAAGCAAGATAGTTCAAGCCGTGATTTGTCATAATTGTGATGATTATGGCTTACAGCTCATGAAAAGAACGATTTATCCACAACCTCAAAAAAGTAGATTATTACATGCAATCAATAAAACAAGGATTGTACATAGAACAATATCGGACCTCTGAAAAGTACAAGCATGCATATGTACTCAGTACTTGGTTTGGGCCCCTTTTGCAGCAATTACTGCAATTACTTTTGCACGATATTCTAATTATTCGAGTTTCACCTGTAAATGAGCAATCATGTTAAGCGAAATGATCCCTCCCACGATCTGTTGCTTTTCTTAGATCTGTCCCTTCGCACTCCTCCTCTCCATATTACATGGTCACTGCTTTCCTAATCCTGGAGTGAAAAATACTACATCCGCCCATCTGATCTATATCATCTTTATATGTTCCATGTAATTGGTTTCCCCAATCAAATTAGAGCACCTAAGAAATGTGTTGTTTAGAGCAGGATTCCAGGAAGAGAAAGACGCAATTGAATTGAATTTTGTATGAATTGAAAAATCAATTTCAGGAGTTGTAAAGTCCCAGCATATCCTCTCCTGTTATAACATCAGCATTGTAATAGGAATACATACTACTTGTTTCTGATGATGTAATCAAAGCTTACTTGAAGAAATCCCTTTTATGTAGTGAGTGCTGCCTTCCGTCTGCGCATCACTTTCACCAACTCCCTGGATTCCCAGTGTGCTTTGTGTCTCTTTCCCTGCTGCTTGATGTGATGCAATCTCCGTTTCTCAAGACAACATATACCATCATGCATTGCTTCCAACAAGCAATGATACTGTTACATTGTTCAAACATTGAGTTGCAGTTCAAACAGCAGGCTCTATGAGGGCTGAGTGAAATTGGAATCTTTACAAAGTAAGTATACAAACTTCTATATAGAAAATTAAATATAGAAATACATATTTATTTTTAGTTTTGACCAGAAACATCCTTTAAATGTACAAACAAATCCTTTTTTTGTACATAGGATAAATACATGAATAAGTTGTTACATCATCCTCTGTACAACAGCATTTAGACTGCGGGGTAGGGAGGGGTGGCATTGAAGGCCAATCACAGTTGCCACTACTTCTTATCTACGCAGATCCTGGAATACACTGTTTTGCTCAGTTGCAGTGCAGTCCGGGACCTGGCTTTGCATTGTGGTAGGGGTGCCTGCATCACAGCCTGGCAGGTAAACAGTTCACAAATATGTATTTCAACTATTTTTAGCTGCTTGCGGGGGGTTCACTCCGGAATCTGCTAAAGTGTGCTGTGAAATGTTTCCGCAGTTTAAACAGCACAGCAGTCGCTCACTTTGACTCCATTATCAAAGGTATCAGATTGAAAGGAAATCGGAATCTGACAAAACATGCAGTGAATCCATCTTTTGATGGCAGATAACGATTTGTATCATTTTGCGGCATGAACAGAAAAGGCATCCACACACATATGTAGTAATTACTTCTTCTCCATACACTAAGCTTGCATGGTAATGATTCCTTGAAAGCGGTTCCAGAAGCATATATCCAAGTGAACCATTAGAGGGATAACACCTTCCTAGTATGCAGCTGCTCATGATCTATAATAATTATAGGCTTTCTCTAATGTACAGAAGCCATTATCTTTTGGAAATTTCCATTCAGGGAAATTCTAAAAGCATCCAGCTGGCCAGCAACACCTAAAGCAGAACATGACATACTATGAGATGTTTCTGAAGGGCTCTCATCTGAAAGTAAAGTCTGATCCAGGCTGACAAGGAACTCTCTCTGGTGCTGAACTTTAATAAATCTATGTGCTTATATCTAAAAATCCAGAGTAGAAAATCCTGCCCCCTGCCAGCATTTTGTAGAGAAGGATCCTTGCTGTCTATATGGAAGCAGTGGTCTCTCTGCAGGGGTCAGACACATCCCTTACTCTGTCAGTACTAGTATTGTCCAATTAGGAGGAAGCATGAGCTTTGCTGATTGCAGAGCTATAGGTCTGACCCTGCATGGTCTGTGTAGAACCTCTGCATAGAGGCCACTGTTTCTACAAAGAGAAAAAGGGTCCTTGTCTGCAGCATGCTGGCAGGGGACAGGCTAATCTATGCAGGCTGTTGCTGCTTTCTAAAGAAAGCCAACTGTAAGACTTTGCAAGCCTTTTATTTTGATGCACCCGGAATTTATTTAGCTGATTTAAGGAGTTCTAACGTTATAACATCAGCATTGTAATAGGAATAGTTGTTTTTGATAATGTAATCAAAGCTTACTTGTAAAAAAATCCCTTTTATGCAGTTAGTGCTGCCTTCCGTCTGTCCATCACTTTCAACACCATCCTGGGTTCCCAGTGTCCTTTGCGTCTTTTCCCCTGCCGCTTGATGTGATGCTATCTCGATTTCTCAAGACTACATATCCCATCATGCACTGCTTCCGGCAAGGAATGATAATGTTACATTGTTCAGACATTGTGCTTAATCACAGGGCTGAGTGAAACTGTGTCAGTGCATTGAGGAAGTACATCCAATGGACATCTTCAATAAGTAAGTTAACAAACTTCTAGATGGATATGGTTATTAGGAGTGAGATAGAACTTGCAAATTCAAAGAAGAAATACATATTTATTGTTAGTTTTGACCATAAATACCCTTTAACCCCTTCACGACCCATGACGGGATAATCCCGTCATGAGTCCTTAAGGTTCCCAGCGGCGACTCTGTGCAGATTTGTAGAGCCAGCGGCCGGCTTTACCGCAGAAGCGATACTGGCGGCTCAGCTGACGCCGCGATCGCTTCTACGATCCGGTAAAGTGGCCGCCCCCGCCTGAGACCCCGGCCATGTTTTCCAGGCTCCGCTGCCCCTCTTGTCTCGGGAAACTGGCGTGGATAGCAGTGAGCGTCTGTTCACTGATCTCCTACACGTTCTATGGGATTAGAAGCTGCGCGTATTGCATCACTTCTGGTCCATGAGCTTTCATAGCTGGGCTCCTGAAACCCAGCAATAAGCTATTGAAGTGCGATCTGCACTTCAATGGCTTATTTAGAGTGGAAAAGTAATACTCGGGGTCTTTTGGACCCCGAGTATTACCTTAAAGAGTACCTGTCACCACCAATATGCTATCACATGGGAGGCTTGTAACTGCAGTATTGAGTGCGGGGCTTAAAGGGGAACTATGGGGTCAGGACTTTTCCCCATAGTTACATAGTTACATACATAGTATTTGAGGTTGAATAAAGACATTAGTCCATCAAGTCCAACCTATTAGGATCTCATTCTTATGAGTACTTGTACCCCTGTATATTACGGTCCCTTAAGAAATCGTCCAAAAGTTTCTTGAACAATTCCACATTTTTTGCTGAAAGGCAGTGAGTTCCAGACCCTACCCACTCTCACTGTAAAGAACCCCCTTCGCCACGTGTGCTGGAATTTTTTTTCCACCAATTTTAGGTTATGGCCTCTAGTTTTTGTAATGGAGTTCATTTTAAATAGTTTATCGGTAATTTTGCTGTCCCCATTGAACATTTTGTACATGGAAATCATATCCCCCCTTAATCTCCTCACCTCCAATGTGAACATGTTTAAATTTAGTAGCCTCATCTCGTAGCTCTGGTCCTCCATACCCCTAATTAGTTTTGTTGCCCTCCGCTGGACTTTTTCCAGCTCAAGTTCTCCTAAGGGTAATGGGCAGACACAAACTAGCGTCCTCCCGTCACCCAAAGCTCAGTATACCGCGACCTACAGCTCGCGGTATACTGAGACGCCGCATCCGGGACGGATCCCAACATTACTGTCTGGATCCACCCAGCTGCGTGAGTGACAGTTGGCTCTGCCTACCCGCTCCCCCGTCCATTCCACCAGTCAGCGCTGAAGGATCGGACAGGGGAGGGGGGAATCCCTGCAGGGAGCCGTGAGTGACAGTCAACGCTCTCTGCAGGGACAGGATTGAGAAGTGAGCGAGTGACGGTGTGTGTTCGCTCACTTCCCGATCTATTGAGCTGACGTGTGACCGTTTCATTGTCACAGGTCGGCTAGAACTTTGAGGATTAGTGATTTTCACTTGCCTCATAGTTCTCCTTTAAAGCAGAACTCATTTTATGGTAAATGTCCTTATTTCCTGTCCGGGTGTCAGACAGAATAGGAAGTGTGTAGAACTCTCCCAACTGGGTACTCTCCCAACTGGGTGAGATAGAAAGAAAAACCTGACAAGAGGTTAAAACTTTTCACTTATCCAAAACTAAAAAAAAATGTCTTGGACAGAGTAGGACTAAATTTAAACCCATTAACCCAAGGAATTATTTTTCACACATATAAAGGGAGAGGGCATGTAGAATGACATTTACAACGTATATGAAGACTGCAAAGCATACAATTTTTTCCTCCAAAGTGCATTAATTTTTTTCTGTCTCTTATTTGTAACACTCAGTTATGTGCTGCTTTCCTTTAGTCTTCTGGGTAATAGTCCCAATCATGTATTATTAGAAAGCCATGAATTTGCCAGTCTTTCAGGCTGTGTTTAGAAACACCCTCCCACCCTATACCCTTAATGGCACTCTTAAACCTGATCGCTGGGAAAACAGCTTCAGACTTACAAAGATAACCAAAACTGAGACTGTTTCTTGCTTCACTTTTTAATATGACTGTTTTTTTATTGGTGCAATCTTAATTTTTGCCGGTTTATTCAACTGTTACAGGACCTGTTTAAAAGTAATGCCATTCTTAACAGGTAATTTGTAAATGAAGAATTCTAGAAAGGTGCTGGTTGCGCTACAGGGTGTCTTTGGTTTTGGTGGTCCCCAGATGCTCTACAGCAGTGATTGTCAGCCATGAGGCTGTGCATGTCACTAGGCCACAGTCATACTCCTCCCCCCAGGCCGAGTAATGCATTGCAGGGCATTGGTGCTGCTGGCCTGAGGTCTGCAGGGCATTGGTGCTGCTGGCCTGAGGTCTGCAGGGCATTGGTGCTGCTGGCCTGAGGTCTGCAGGGCATTGGTGCTGCTGGCCTGAGGTCTGCAGGGCATTGGTGCTTCTGGCCTGAGGTCTGCAGGGCATTGGTGCTGCTCTGAGGTCAGCTGACAGTAACATCCTACAGGCCAGAGATTGCACAACTGAACCATGAAATAAAGACACAGGGATCACACTAAAAAGTCCAGTTTACTTTTCAGCAAATGTAAATATGAACATGTTTTGTGTGTGCACCAGTTATTCAATTTTTTCCCCTTATAGTTGTGCTGCTACTGGAGAGGTAAACACATTAAAATAATTAGTGAGTTTAACTTACTATTAGCAGTACAGCCATGAGTGAAAAAATGTACCTGTAACTAGCACTAAAGCGTGCTATTGTTCACTGGCACTCGGTTGTACCATGGTTTCAAAAATGGCACTTGGTGTGTAAAAGGTTGCTGACCCCTGGTATAGATTATACATTTCTATACAGTTGTAGCGCTCTTAATACACTCTTTATTCTATACTTTCAATTAAAGGGACTTCTTTACAAACAGAGACAGCAATAAAAAAAACTGACAGAGGTTATACTTTCTCCCTTCTCTATCCAAAACTAAACAATCAGGCTTTGTCTGGAGTTCTGCTTTATTCTCATCAGGAATTGTGTTCCTTCCAAAAATGGTGGCAACCTCATGCACATTCTCGCTTTAAAAGACCATTGATACCCATGAAATAACTAAAGCAATAATGTTGTCTTAAACAGCACTGCAAAACTCCTAACAGTCATCATTTTCTACTTCATATCATCTTTATGGTAGGAATACAGCCCATAACCTCCCCCTCTGCCACAGCGGCAGCGCAAGTTATAGACAGACTAGATTTCATTTCACATTCAATTTTCATCCCATTACGAGTTGATTTCTCACACGTTCGCTGCTATCAGCCAGTGAAGCAGAAAACTGCAGGCATCCATGCGTGACCCTACGGACAATACTCCGCGTCTGCAGGCTGTACACTAGTGGGAATCATTCTCTCATTAAACGCTACAAGGAAAATAATCTCCTGTCTTAGTATGACATGCTGTACTCCAAAGAGGGGTTCGAGGAGAAACAATTGTGAAATGAGTTCAGCCAAGGCCTTGACTACAGATGAACAAACTGATGTGCGCAAGATTGAAAATGGGCTCGGCTTGCGCTGTTTCACCAACGTGGATATCAGGTTTTAAGTGTTTAAAGGAGTTCTAAAGTTCACACAATATACTAGGGGTACGCAACCTTGTCACTCCAGCTGTTGTGGAACTACAAGTCTCATGAGGACTTGCAAGACTCTTGACTCCCAGAGGCAGAGCATGATGGGCTTTGTAGTTCAAACACAGCTGGAGTGCCGAGGTTGCCTACCCCTGGCATATGCTATCCTGTTATAACATCAGAATTGTAATAGGAATACATAGTAGAATTGTTTTTGATAATACAATCAAAGCTTACTTGAAATAACCCCTTCTGTCTGCCCATCACTTTCAACAATTTCCTGGATTCCCAGTGCGCTTTGCATCTCATTCCCCGCTGCTTGATGTGATGCAGTCTAAAATTCTCAAGACTACATATCTCACCATGCATTGCTTCCAGCATGCATTGATAATGTTACATTGTTCAGATGTTGAATTGTAGTTGTAGAGTGGTGGCACAAGGAAGTGCATATTCACAGGGCTGAGTGAAATTGTGTCTGTGCATTGAGGAAGTCCATTCTATGGGCATCTTCAATAAGTAAGTTTACTTCTAGACGGATATGGTTATTGGGATAGAACTTATGGAAATTCAATATAGAAAGACAGATTTAATTTTAGTTTTTGATCATAGATACCCTTTAAGTTCTCAATGACATTCAAGGGCTGCCCGACGCCTGCTTGCCCACAGCCAATCAGCTGGGGTTGATGGGGGACACATTAGTGGTGGTCAATTCTGTTCGGGGCTGATTAGTGCAATCATCAGTCAGGCAGTCACAGCTTCATCACGCTGACCTACCCTGACATGGTGCCGTAATGTCATCATCATTATTCTAATTCCAGCAGTCCCAGAGATGTCAACTGGGGAGAATGGAAGCAGAGCACCCTTTGTGCTGCAGTAATACCAGCATTGCTATAAGGATTGAAGTGCACGACAACCTTAACAATGGACATATCTTATTCTCTCCATTTTTGATCTATTAAAGGAGAACTATGAGTGAAAATAACTCAACCTCATAGTTCTAGCTGACCTGTGACAATGAAACTGTCACACGTCAGCTCAATAGATCGGGAAGTGAGCAAACACATACTGTTGCTCGCTCACTTCTCGCTCGTCTCCCTGCAGAGAGCAGTGACTGTCAGTCACAGCTTCCAACAGGGATTCCCCCTCCCCACCTCCCCGCTAAGATCCTCCAGCGCTGACTGGAGGAATGGACGGGGGAGGGGGCGGGTAAAGTTGGCTCTGCCTCCAGGTAGAAGAAAGCAAAAAAAGAAGCGCTACATCCCAGGGATTATTTGTTTAAAAGAGGATATAATGCTTAAAATGAATAATTAAAATTAATAATCAAAACTGCAATTCAAGACTCACTGTTGGATTGACGTGGCAATGTCCTGCCGGTGAAGAATGTAAGATGCTATCAGCGTGGGTCGCAACCGGCTTTTGCAGCTGGACTGTGTGAATGTTGCACTGGGCTCTGAGTATTTTGTTAATGGAGGATGGTTGGTAATGACAGCTAGATGGCTCCTGTAGCTGGAGCGCAAGAGATCCGCCGTCCTGGAGCCTTGTTAGTAAACAGGCTGTGCAGTGAAATTGTTTGTGCCGTCCGATGCTGTGGGAAATCAGCTGGCCAGGCTGAGACCCATCAACTGAACGGGAGCGAGAGTGCCGCTCTGTAGCGGTTAAAGAACTGTCAGCAGTCGTTGTGACAGATCGTTAGGGAACAGGCACAGGACTTGAGGACAGTGCGGTCTGTCTCTCTGGGTAATGTGAATGGTGGTCAAACAGTCTGGCTATGCGTTTCGAGGCGCTATGCCTCTTTTTCAAGCCCAAAGGAAATTACATCTTCAGGTAGGGAGAGCCAGCTGTCACTCACACAGCTGGGTGAAACGTGACAGTAATGTCAGGATCCGTCCCGGCTGCGGCGGTCTGAATATTCTGCCAGCTGTACCTCGCGATATACTGAGCTTTGGGTCACGGGAGGACGCTAGTTTATGTCCTCCCATGACCCTTAGGAGAATTATGGGGAAAAACACTTAGCCCATAGTTCTCTTTTAAATATACCATTAAAAGTGTTTTTATATCTGTTAAGTTAGTGTAGAAAATACCTGTTGATCCTGCCAGAATTTCCAGGGAGATTGTAAAGTTGGTCACTAATAGTATTTTCTTGTCCCCCCTCCATGAACTGTAAATAGTGTTCCCGCCAGGCTATGGTATTCTGGATGTGCAGCTTTCAGAGTACCTGAGAAGTGCCTACAGTTGATTGTCTGCGATCGTTGTTTTGTTTCAACTAAAATTTTTGCACTCTTCCAAATAAAGTGAAAAAAATTGGCGATTGTTGATTGGAGGGGTGCCAACAGGTCCACACAGCACTTGAGTTTTGCCCAAGTTCTGATAACACTGCAGTGTATAGCTAACTTTACTAATGAGCTGATAACACAGTGCCTCTGCTGTACTGAAATCCCAAACAGTGTTTTCAGTCTTTCCCCAGTTCTCCTCTGTGGACTATATACCACTTCCTCCATATGTTATGGAGATAAGGAGGGGGTGCTCTGTAGTCCCAATAAACCTCCAGTCTTAGTGTAACAATGCTGCTCCTCCATAGATACAGTATAACTAACTAAGTCTGGATATCAGCCAGCAAAAATAGGGGCCACGCGTTCTCTAATTCCAGACACAACAAAGTCTAGTTTTCTCTGTGGGCTACGGAACACCTGTCTCTATGTTATGGTGATGAGTAGAATAGAAGGTGTTCTGTAGTCCTGTCATAGGGTGACAACACTGCTTTCCCATAACTACAGAATGGTGAGTGGGCATTGTCACCTTAGGATAGGAAGTGTGTTATTGGCAGGATCACTAGGTGAAAATACACTAAAACAAAAGCATGAAATAAAGAAACGAATGCAGCCGCCACATCTTAGGATCTGTATGCTGCAATATAGCAGATGTTTGTTCTTGGGTTTGGATACAGTTTGGGGTGCATCTATAAACCGTTCTCGCAGCAAACAGAACTGTGAAAGAGATTCACTGCACAATTTGGCCACCAGATGGAGCCGAGAAGCATAGGAGCATCCTATGCTCTTTAGCTCCATCTGGCGGCCATGCTGACCAGTGAATTTCGTTCACAGAGCTGTGCGCTGTGCGAAGAGATTATAAATACACCTTTGAGTCCACATTAAGGACACATTTACGGTGCCATGAAAATTAGGTTTTTATTCTGAAATTCTTATTTGTATACATGCTTGTCCTTTGCAAAGCTACTGTAGACTGCAATAGCGAAGGGCAGCAGGTGGCCGCCATACTCTACATTCTTTTGCGTAGACTTGACCTTCATTTTATCAATATATTCTTTGTCTTAGACAAGCCGTTTATCTTTTTTCTGAATTATTGAGCCACTAGGAGGCGCTGCTTTCTGGCGAGCTGTGAAAGGCAGAAACTTTTGTACAATTATTATGCTGAGAGCAATGCAAATGTGTCACTTGAGAAATAACAGGAATGGTAAGAACACTATCTCTGCCTGCTATTAATGAAAAGCCATAAATTGAAGTAGCGACATTAGCGCTGCGGAGGGAGCAGACACCGAGCTGTCCATCACACGTTCAGAATGTTAAACTGTAATGAATGACAGACAGAGATATCACAGCACATCTATAATAGAATCTGCTTCAATAGAGAAACTGACACAGGAATACATTCAGATGCTGCATTTGAATTATAAGGACTGTTTACTGTAACGGGGAAGAAAGAGACTCCTCGATAACTACAATATGTGCAACTTCTAAGGTTAAACACTCATTTATGATCTTCAAAGTTATTACAAATACATTCCAGTCCAAAAGGAAAATTAAAGTATAACACTCAAACTTTACAGGGGGAGGGGGCATATGTTCCTCTTCCCCCCTGATATTTTAGGGGGAGCCATCACATTTTTTTTGGTGTTGGGGTCCCCCCTAAAATTCTTTCCAGACCTAAAGCCTCTGGTATGAATTGGGAGGAGACTCCATGCTTTTAAAAAAATTATTTCAACGTTTAACAACACAAGTTAATTTAGAATGACATTCAGAAAACATTTTGGATGCATTTTCTTATGCATCTTATGCATTTCTATTAGAAAGCCCAACTCATGTCTGTGCTCATGGAAATGAATCAGTAGTAAATCAATTGAGCAATGAATTAAACAATTTCCTTTTGTCTCCATCAAGCCAAGATGGGAGCTACAATATATACTATCCTGTATGGGTCTTATATTCATATACCTGCAGTCAAGAACCTTTATGTAAATGCATTATTCAGATTAGCTTATACATATTTTTCATCAATTCTATAGTATTATAGTCAGTGACTCAAATTGTCTCACTTATTAATAGAAAGCTGAAAAGGCGAGCAATTTAATATAGAGTGAAGCCTATAGCTAATAAATGATTCAGCCTGCCTGCCAATCCGATGAAAATTCTGGTTTCTGTGCTGCAATGTAATTGATCTCAGCACTGTCTTTTAAAGGTTTTTTTTCTTATGGATTGTGTAAGGCCTCATTACATGGACATAAGACTCAGAAGCATGTCATGCATTCAAGTGTTTCTGATTTTTGCTACCTTGCTTGTGAGTTCCTTGATTTGCCTTTGAGTTGTTTGTGAAGTTGTGGGCTGCTTCGGACCTGATTTCAAGCAGCTGTCTGCATTCACATTTGACTTGTATGTGGAAGAAAAGCAACTCAAACAAATCAAAGTCCAAATACATGAGCCTCAAAACTAACAATAAACACTAATGAAGCTCTGTAATCATTAATACATCATTAAATGTATTTGATTATTCAAATATAAATGCAAACCGAGCAGTGTAAGTACCTGAATGTGACCTAGTACCAGCCTCTTGCATCTCAAGTATAGCAGAGCTGGAGTGCCAGTGGAAAAAGCAATACAAGAAGCCAATTAGTTCATGTACTGACTTGAAGCACACTGATAGGAGGAGAAAGCAAACTGACAGAGAGATTTGCTCATCACTGTGCTGCTTTTCTTTTCACTCTCCAGTCACCGGGTGCTGGTGGGTCCAGGGTGACCTGGGCTCAGAGGCAGTGGGTTGAATGAAGGCGACCATTAGGCTGAAGACATCTAGTAGTAGAAATAGGTACTGTGGGGGTAATCTCTGGACTGAAGAAAATATTGTATTATTTTCTCTTTTAATGGGTTATTTATTTTCATCATTTTATTTGTGGTTGGAGTTCTGCTTTACAAAACAAATGTGCTTTTTACCAAAGATCCTCTACACTTACACCTTCCCCCTCCATCTTTCTATTTACCCTTGTAGCAAAAATGCCTACATTGCTCTGTCTACTTCCTCTACTTCAGTGCCAGCCGTGCCTTTGACTTCATAGACTTGCATAAGGCCGTTCCAAGGAGCACCTTTTTATTTGTGTATAGTCCTGTGTAATTGGTGACTGATTTTTGCTTGGAAATCTCTTAAAATACCCTTTTATCACAGTGAAAATGCTGATTTCTGCTCCCCCTCTCCAGTGATCTATGTTAGCAGAGCAGAGTACTAAACACACCCCACTGACCAGGACTGTTACTTAGTGCTAATTACAATGTGTAGGTCTAACTCTGATGCCTAATGGACTGCACAGTCATATTTAAACACTGCTGTAACAGGAAAGTCAAGGTGACTGTATTCTTATATATCTGACTTCCCCTGAGCTTTTAATAGTTTGTTGTGTTGTTATCCTCAACTATACACCAACACATGATTTAAAGCAGGGGTAGGCAAACTCTAACCCTCCAGCTGTAGTGGATCCCAACATGCATATGCCTCTGGGAGTCATGCCTGTGGCTTTTAGACACTTGCAATGCCTAATGGGATTTGTGGTTGCACCACAGCTGGAGGGTGAGAGTTTGCCTTCCCCTGATTTACAGTAAGTTGCAGCACCAAAAAGTCTACAGTTCCCCTTTAAGCCCTTCACTCTCTCCCTGTATTCTTCACGTCTGTATCATACATAAAACTTTTTAGTGTTATACATTCCTGGCACCAAAGATTTGCCGAGAAGAGATTCACCTTCTCATTTCGCATGAGGAATCGATAAATATAATTTTATGGATGGTCGACATAAAGTAAGAGACGCTATCCTCTCGCAGAACTCGGCCTGGCGTCATAAACCATAAGAGGGAGAGCTGGCGTTTTAAATGTCACCGACAGACAGAAGCGTTTCATTTTTATCGCCGCCTTTCATATCGGTCACATTATGTACTGAAAGTTTCCCAAACAGGGAGAAAACAGATAAGACAAACAAAGATATGCAGAAATGATGGGATGTCTGCCCAGACAACGGGGATAAAATAGTAATGTGAACATACAGAGTCCTCGTATCAGACATATTGTTTCACTCGAGGCACTTTGAGAGATTGTGGAGAGACAGTTTAAAAGGGGAATACTATTTTTTTTCTTTGCCGAAACTGTTACATTAAAGCCCAACGGAAGTCTGACATCTTTTTTTTTCCTAATGTCTCGTAATGCCGTATGTTATGATTTGTAACTGATTTTACCTTCAGAAGGCCTAAAAATGTTCTCTTGGTAGAAATGTCTGTGAAGGTTCTCATTCATACAGGTCATGGTATATGTGTAAAAAATAAGTCAAGGCAACTGGACTTGCTGTATTTTTCTTGAAGACGTTTCACTGGACATCCGACCAGCTTTCTCAACACAGAGGGCCAGAAAAATGACGGAGTTTAACCATTCCTTACTCTATCCGAGTTGGAAAAGAAAGTATGAGCTATACTTCAAAGCATAAGATATTTAAAAAAAATTGTATTCCCCTTTTAAAGTTGGTAAAAATTCACTTTCTGTGCTCCCACTCCAGTACTCTGTGTTGGCAGAGCTAAGTAATGGCCACACGTGTCTTTACATGTGTCTTGGGGGCGTGTCTGACCAGGTCTGTTAGATTATGGAGTGCATTGGGCAGTGTGATCAAGGACTAAGTCCGATTTATACACATTGCACAACTTTTAGAACGGGAAAGTAAAGGTGGAGTTATGAAATTGGCAAATGTTCTGACAATGTCCATCCGACTTACTAAAAATCTTATGCTTTGAAGTATATCTCATACATTCTTTTCCAACTCGGATAGAGTAAGGAATGGTTAAACCCTGTCATTTTTCTGGCCCTCTGTGGTCCCTACAGGACATAACAGGAAGTGAGAAAATCTCTTAAATTTTAGGAAATTACCCCATAAAGCAGGAGTGGGCAAATCATTTTTTCAGGGGGCCACATAGGAAACTGGGATGACTGTGGAGGGCCAAACCGATTAACATACGCTACAGCGCAACGCATCGATCATGTGTTACCGTGTTGTGTTGCCATTCATTTTAATGGCACCCCAAACGCACCTCCTGGCCGCAATATGATAAACCTCTGTACTGTAACACCGTGTGTTGCGGTGCGGTTGGAAAAACGAATGCATGCGACGTACCAGCCGCACTGTAACGCACGGTAGGTGCAGCGTACAGAACCGTGCGTCAGTCGCTGCTGGGTGGGAAACTACAAATGCCAAACCCCAATCCCCCACACACACCCCACATACCGGTTTAAGATCTTTTTCTTTCAAAGTCCACGTGCCAGGGTTGCAGGAGTGGAGACAGAGGAGGACCCTGACATCATTGGACCCTTGGGACCCCCTTTGGGACATAGACAGCAAAAAATAAAAACCAGGCAGGTGTTTTAACCATCCCTACTCCAGTGCTGGACAAATCTCAGGAGCCACTTAGCCAATGCTTCGTACAAATTAATGTTGGCACATACATTTGTCAATGAAGCTGACGTCTAAGTAATCCTGCTGGCCCCTGGACAGGCTGGCTCCTGAATTCCATATAAATTTGTCCACCACTGCCCTACTCTATCAAAAAAATAAAAAAAATAATGAATTAATTTTAATTTATTTGTTCATTTATTTATTTGTTTTTTAATGCTTATACCTCTATAAGCTAATAGTTTATGTAAAGCTATATTTGCATTCCGTTTTTAAGCTGATGTTTTATTTATGTTTCTATAGTTACATTCAGTTTTTAAGTAATGTTTCATATATTTTTTAACCATATTTGATTTCTTTTTACAAAAAAAACATTTCACACACGACTATTGATTCCAAAAGCACCAAGGGCTATCAAAAGCAACAGCATAGCACAAACTTTCTTCCTTCAGGCTCACCTAGTCCCACTGAAACCTCATAAGGGATGATAAATTATTCACTTTTGTGTAGCTTTCATCTTTAGCTCTATACATAACAGGAATTTTACAACAATAAGTAAGTAAGGAGACCAAAGAAAGCCTCTAAAATGAAGGCTATAGCACCACCTGCTGGCTGGATACAAAAACAATTTTATATTTATTTGCAATATTTTATATTTGACTGACTGAAAAAAATATGTTTTAGTCCTGACAATAATAAATAAAGAAATTACAATTCTCTCAAGTGTTGCTTTATGTAGTCCCCATGAATGGCGGTTGGTGTAGAACTGGGATAATCAAGAGATAGCCAAGAAGCCGCAAGGAAGGTGGAGGAAGCACATATCCGCAGAATGAATCAGCTGAAGCGGGGAGATTATTGCACTTCAGGTCCTCAGGTACAGCTTCCTCTCATGCAAGGAGAATAGTGAGCAGAATAGATAGCTATAGATGTTACCTATAAGATATGACATTTAGTTCAGGTTCACTTTAAATTAAGCTTGATTACGCTATGATTGAAGTAAAATTGAAGCCAACACTTTTTTTCTGCCATCTGTGTTCCATTGGGTAGATTTCCCTTCTTTTTCTTCCCCATAGCCACAATAGAAAGTGAGAGGAAATCCTTGGTGGTCAGCTGGACAACCAGAACTAGTGACCTCATTGAATTCTAATGCTGTTCTGACGACAACCCAAAATTTAGGATTTTCCTTTACTTTCTCTTGATTTTTCTTGATAACGAAACGAAGAGGGGATCTCCTTAACTGGGACACAGATAACAATAAAAACCTGACAGGTGATTTAATCCCTCTTCACTCTATCCAAAACTAAAAAAAAATGGCTTCAGTTGCACTTTAAATTCATAACAGGGTGATATAACTTTTTTCCACACTTATTTAAAAATAAGTTATCTTGCATACATATAACCGTAGTCCCCTGCTCACTTTACAGATACAAATTTTTATGATCACACCCTAAAGGTGCCCATACACCTTACAATTATCTGCAGATTTTCTGTGGTCAGATGGAAAAAGTGCAACAGATTGGCCCAGGTGGAGATTACTCCATCCACACAGTTAAGTGTAGATGGAGGAATCTGTTGCACCTTTTCCATCTGACCACAGTAAATCTGCAGATAATTGTAAGGTGTATGTCCAGCTTTAGTAATATTAGCTCTCACACCCTGCATGCTACAATCAACCCATAATTAGGCTACTGTGTTATCTTTGTGTGAAAATATTTCTATCCTGAGATCTAAATGTACTATTTTCTGTAATCCTGCAAGTGATATGAAAGTCAAACTTTTTAAAGTATTTTAATTGCTGATGAGATCACTTACAATTAGAGGTGCACCGAAGTGAACATTTCAAAACCGAAACAAAACTGAAATGTGCGGAGCTCAGCCTCCTGTGACAGCTGTCAGGATGGAGAGCGGGTACAAGCAGTCAGTGATCAGTGATCAGAGCATGGCCCAGCGGGGAGGAGAGAAAGAACAGATGCACCGCTATATCGGCAGAAAAATTGCACTTTCGGCATTCAGCCAAAAGTGCCATTTTCGGCCAATATGTTTCGGCGGCCGATATATCAGTGCATCCCTACTCACAATGTATTATACTTCTGGATAATTAAAAGTTTTAGTTTCCTGCAGAATAAGCTGGTCTCCTGAGCACTGACCCTTATACCCTGTTTTAGGGTGGCTCCTGTCCCTTGCAGAGTCCTAAGGAGCCACCCTTGTGTGTGCTAGTAAGTTGTATGTGTCTTCACAAACATGAAGACACAGCAAGACAAACCTCTCCCCTCCTCTCACCTCCCAGCTCCCCCTCTTCCCTTCCCCAAGCTAGTAGATGAACAGTTGCTGGAGATGGCTCTGTTCCTTGTGATCTTTTACTGGACAGCAAGTTCAGAGAAGTGGAGCTGAGAGAGTTGGAGCTGTTTGGAAACATGATGACTGTTAGTGCTTGGTCAAAAATGTAAAGAAATACTATGCAGGACAATGTATACTGTATCTGTTTGATCTGGATTCATTATTGAAAAAAGGTTTGAGAGTTTAATACTAATTTCACTCTTTTAGGCTTGTTACTTTTTATTTGAATTAAAAAATGTTTTTAATTCCTGTACATTTTAATAGAAACTAATTGAAGAAAAAAAAAAAAAAGTTTTCTTTTTGACTGGTGATGTCAGTTAAGCAAAAGAAAAACGGTTTGAGTTTTCGGTCCCTTTAATTCCCACGTTGCGATGACTGTGCCTTAACCGCTGACTTGGCTGGATAGATGCACAGAGCAACAAACCCCCTTGTTTGTAAAATCCACAAAGCTGTGAGCCAGCACCACATGCAACAAAGTCATTTGTAAATCCTCCAGATAACTGGCAAGCTGACTTCCATATGGCCTGGAACAGCAGTTGCTAACTACAGGGTGCCTAGCTCCCGCTGTCAGAGTACATGACAATTATTCCAACCTCGACTTCAGGGTGTGTGACAAATGAAACAAATTAGATCTGAGCTTCCGTGTGTCTCCTGGAAGTTTCTTTCTGTAATTAACATCTAAGACTTTAATACATGCGCTCGCTCTCATCCCAGCAGTGGATAATCATGCCAGTTTCCTGGGGTGCTAAACCTGACCCCGGACTTCTTGTACGACAAGGTTGCTGAGCTTGTAGAGGAAACTGGGACACAAGGAGCCACGCAGGGTCCACGCGTACAATCTGGCAGAGTATGAAGCCTCTCGCTGATCCTTATCAACAAATCAGGTTACTCATACTCCAAGGCCAAACATTCATGCAATAAAAACTATTTACAGTATTTAGGTTGACTGTGTGTGTGTGAACAAATGACATTGAGGCAAGTTGGGCATTTTTGCCCATTCATTGATGTAACAAGGGAAGCTAAAGTATTTTTACACTTTTCTTGAATATGTATGTGGATGTGATTTCATTTCAACAATGGCTTAAAGTCATATTAAAGTCAAAAATTGTTTTAAACTAATGCTGATGAATTCACTTACAATGAATGCTGCTCCTTGATGTTTAAAAGTTTTAGTTTCCTGCAGAATCAGCTGGTTCCCTGAGCACTGGCCCTGATATGCTGTTTTAGGTTGGCTCCTTTACCTTGCAGGGTCCTATGCAGCCACACTTGTTTGTCTCCACAAACACACTGGTTTGCTTTGTGGTAATGCCATTATGTGTCCACAAAAAGACATATTGCTTCACTGTTGGCATGCCAGTGATTCTTCTTTTTATTGCTCTTAACGCGGCACGATTCGCTCATCACTGCAGCACCCACCGTCGTTTCATTTGGGATCCTACAGTCAGGAGTACAATGGGATATACATAGTACTCCACAAACACAGACACAGCAAAGCAAGCCACCACCTTTGTTCACACTCCTCCCTTCTTCAAGCATGTGGACAGCTGCATCTAACACTACCATCCCCACAGTGTGACAATGCTGCAGTCCAAGGGTGGTTCCATTGTTCCTCCTTACTGTTGAGCCACCTTAAGACAGGAAATGTGTTACTGACCAGAACACCAGGTGAAAATAAAACAAAGAAGAGCCTAAAGAAAAGAAAACTAATGCAGCCACCACATCTATGTATTGGTAAACTTCAATATATATTTTTTGTTTTTATACTCGGGTTTAGATACACGTTAAACAGATCCCAATCTCTAAAATCTTGTTTTACCATGTTGCTGTCATTTTAAAAATTGTTTTCAATCTCTTTAAGATCTTTCATTAAAATAATCCCTGGTGATCCTGCTAAAAAGGTCCTTGTTCAGACACTTCCCACTAGAGTGATATCTGTTTCCCAATTGTGATCTTGCCTTGTCACCCTGTTATACGCTTCCTTGGTGGAGGCTACAAGCAGCCATGCTGACACACAGTGTAAAGGCATAGTTCCCTGTTTTTAGAATCTGGAAGCCGGTCTAGAGCAATTATCTGAAGCTGGAATTTGTGCATGTAGACAGGAAGTGGATAATAGATGCTGGAGGAGATATAAAAAAAAAGGATAAAAAAAGGTAAACAGTATAAAAAATATGGCAATTCTTCATTATATTGTGTTTTAGCAAACTAAATATGTCAGCGTTTATACCTCTCTGTGAGAAATGATTTCAAAAGCACTATAGGTTAGCTAAAGATACAGCACAAGGAATCATCTCCATCTCCCTCACTGAAACCAGGAACTAAATTGTCTGACAAGGGAGGAGTAATTTGCAATTAGACATATGGTTCTTTGGTACATTAATGTAATGCAAACCCTTAATGTCCAATAGAAAGGCATCAAAAGTGGGAGGGAGAAGACTAAAACATCAACGTCTTAGACAAAGGTAGTACTTGCTTAAAGCCCAACTGAACTTCCGGCCTAAATCAAAGCTAGACCCACCAACTTCAATGTCTCCAAAACAGTTAGTTTTAAGGCATACCAAGTATCAAGGTTGTAAGTATGCTTATTTGACCTCTTAATAGAACTTTTAAGACACCAAGTGGCTGGTGTCATAGCTGATCACTTGTGCAGCACCATGGCATCTGCAATCCAAAATATAGGCTAAGATGGCACCTTGCTTGACTGTAAAGGACAGGAGGGTACAGTTCCGGGTGTTCAAAGTCTTACAGATTGTTTTCTTTAGGAGGCAGCCATATCCTAAGTAAAGAAGCCTGTCCTCTGCCAGCAAGCTGTAGATAAGGACTCTCTCACACTGGAAGCAGTTGTCTCTCTGCAGAAGTCTGACAGGTTCTACTGTAAGCCAGAACTGGAGCTTTCCAATCAGCAAAGCCCATGCCACTTGCTGATTGGAGACCAGATGCAGGATTCTATACTCAGGCTGTGGCTGCCTTCTCAAGAAAATGAACTGTAAGACTTTGAACAGCTTTTGCTTTGATGTTCCTGGAATGTGTTTAGTTAATTAAACTAAATGTTCAGTTGAGCCTTAATTGAGCACCTCGGGTTTGGGACTTCAAAATCTAAAAGTGGACTGGTGAGGTGGTATTGTACCTTTAACACTGTGACAAGCACTCTAAATTCTGCTCACCGGCGCCATGGACGTATTTCGTAGTGAGACGTGTTTCCAGGTGTGACAGCGCTTGTGAATTTACATTAGAGCAGGAAAAAATAAAAAAGAACCCTGTTCTGAATTTTAACCAGCAAAAAGATGTTCAGTAACAGCTTGCTGAGCAGATGAGCAGAAAGATTTATCTGTTCCACAACGATGAATCCTTCACTTCTTCACGATGTTGTTTTATTTCATGGCAAGTCTTCACAGTAGGTCTGAACAAAAAAAAAAAAAAAAAAAAATCAGCCATATCAGAAGGACAGCAGAGATAAGTGAATCTTTACAAATCAGCTTATCAAAACTCCCCACACTTCTGTTTTCTTATGTTGCTGCTGAATGAATAAAATAATTAATCTATCAAAGAATGAGTAAAAATTACATCACCATTGTCTCTGAGAGTGTAATAGTGAATCTCATTGAGATTCACTTTAAGTGCAACACGAGTCAAAACTGTTTATTTAATTTTTTTACATAGTGGGGTGAAGGGTTAGAGACTCTGATGGAATCGTATTGCCAACTGTGTTACTACTGGGGAGATTTCCCTTTCCTTTAGTTCAGGACAGGAAGTGAAGGAAAATCTCTTTAATGGGGATATAGACAAAATACATTTTTAGTAAAGTGGGTCAGGGGACCAAGAAGCCAGACAGAAAATAGCAATTAAAAAAATGGCAAAATAGAATGGAAAAAGTCCAGGACGTCATTGGTGCCAATCAAGAGGTCAGATGCAAAAGAGGGTAGTCAGCCAAACCAGGTCAGGGCACACTGAGGGCAGGATGAACGGAAACAACATCCGGAGTCAGGAACCAGGAGGTAAGTCAGCCAGAACCAGGGCCATACACGGAGAACAGGAACAACAGCAGAGCACTTGGTAGAACTGAACACACGCAAGGGCGGAAACTGAATGGACACACTGATTGTTAAATAGTGAACTGGTGTTGCATCATCACTCTGAGACAGTCGTTTGCTAGTAGTTGCAGAATGATGATGGGTATGATCATCAGAGGGTGCCAAAGAGGAACAAACAGTGTCAGACACACTGCACAGAAGACAGGTTGCAGCTTAACTGGATAAGGAAGGGTAAGAAACTCTGACAAAAGCTTTGGAATATACAATGTTTTTATTCCTGTGTGCCCCTTCCTGTACTGGTGACAACCATTTTTTTGTATGGCTATCACTACTACACACTTGGGCATGGGAAAGCAAACTCTGGCCCTCCAGCTGTGGTGCAACTATATATCCCATTAGACATTTCAAGGCTCTGACAGCTACAGGCATGACTCCCAGAGGCAGATGCATGATGGGATTTGTAGCTTCACCATAGCTGGAGGGCCAGAGTTTGCCTACCCCGGCACTAGGAGAAATTCAAAGCATTGCCACTCTGCAGTGATGTCTTCATACATCTTCCTGAGGAAGTGACCATGCTGCTTTAAACAAATATGTCACATCCGGGCACCTCTGCAAACTCGTTCCTTTTCTACCACATCGGGTCCCAATAGCTTTTCAGCATTGGATTGTCTGAATCCTACCCTGATGAGCATCGAGTGTGACCAACCTGAGATGGGACAGAAATATTCCTCACAAGCCTTCCTTCGCAGTTGCTTGATATTCGTTTGGGACATCTCGGGGTAACCCAACACATGTACACGACTCACAATATATCGCTAATCTTCTATCAGGATTATTCTTTGAACCCTAAACTGCTTCACTTAGACAGATCTCTCCTGGGACTTCTTCTCCTCTCTTTTCTCTCTCCAATATTTTGGAGTTCTCCTCATAACAAGGTTTTTTTTATTGTCTGTTTAAAGAGAAACTTCATCCTTATCTTAAAAATAACAACAAAAGTCACCTTTAGAAATGTTTAGTAATGGCAATCTCCAAACACATACTTTGCCAGCTTTTTATTCTTTGCATACCTTATTTCTCCTTTTCTCCCCATTCTTCTCTGTCGCGATCTGAGAACCAGAGCACAGTGGAATATAGGCTCCGGGGCTTACAGAGCGAGTTGGATTAGCAAGCTGGAGTGAAGCCTGAGATACAGGGCTCAGGGAATACAGGAGCTAAGAGTGTGTGCGTTATCAGGGATGCACTAGAGGTGCAGAGTCTAAGAAGGGCTGAGTCTTCTACAGAGCCTCTAATGGTGAGGATGATTGGCTGCCAGGCACCTTCTAGGTTGCGGCCCTCTAGCACACCCACACAGACACAAGAGACTAGTTGCAGCACAGAGGTTCTGGATACAAAGGTAGGTAGGTGTAAAGCCTGTATACAGAAAGTGGTTCAGGATACTGAGGGACACAAAGGTAGAAGTCCATACAATAGTGTGATAGGAACACTAGTAAACAACATAGAGTCAGCACAACAGGGTTATCCGGAATGCTTTCAAGAGGCAGGCTGGGTAGAACAAACAGCCACACAGGAGCAGGACAGACTCACAGGTACAAGAACTCATTGAGGCTTGGAGATTACAATCCACTTGCTGAGTGTGCAGGTTCTCACTGGAAACACAGAGGAATCAAAGGACTCACTGGGAACAGCAATGCAGTTCAGTAGAAGTTTGCAGGGAACCAAAGGCAAACGATAAACAGAGTGCCCGGCCAAGTGTAAAGACACGTTGCTCGAACATCGAGCAACAAATGAACTGATCTTTTAACACAGAGGTTCAGGGAGGATTGAAGGCTGAAAGCCAAGCACCTTGGACAGGAGGCAAAACCTGGCATAGCACAAGGAAGTGTGACAATCTCATAGTGGCCATTTTTTACTAAGGGCAGATCTCTCTTTACTTCCTGGAACTCTGGCACATCATTTCAGGGGGAAAAATGCCTTTTCCTGAGACCTCATGAGATTTTGCATTTTACAGATGACATTTTCCAGGAAGGCACTGGTGATGTACCCAGGACTAAATCACCACTGTCTCAATCAAGCACAAATTGGAAAAAACAGCCATTGTATATAAAATCAGAATATGTTTCTTTAACTAATGAATTCATATCAACATGCAGAACTGCACGTTGATGTGGTTTTTAGTAAAAGGGGTAAAGGTCTGATTTGACTGCGATGTGGATTAACTCCCTGTGTTTGCCCTGGTGACCACTGACATCAAGACAGAAAATGATGGTAAATTCAAAATGTCATCAGTACAAGGGGTGAGGGATAGTCTTGCAATTAGGACACTTGTTCTGCCAACTTTTAATTCTCTTTTTTAGTTGCTCTGCCTGTTCTTATGTACATTCCATTTAAACGCACCCTTGTTTACAGCCTCAAACAAGGTTACCTCTTTGGGGTTTTTTTATACTCCGCTTTCTTATTTTTCAGTGTTGCCTTTTCTGATTTTTTTTGATCTTACATTGTGGAATTAGAAGCAGATCATAAATTGTCACTATTTTACATGGTTCATCAGTAAAGATTCTCCCTCATTCACCATATACCTGTATACCTGTGGTAAATGATTTCCCCTACTGAGCTGCAGACAACAACACTACAATTTCTTCTCAGTGGGGTCTAATTGTGCCGTCTCTGTTGTACCATGTAGGACTCAGCATGGGGCTTTGCGAGCGAGGTTTCTGATCGAGGGGGTGAATTGTTAAGGGAACAACTTGGTTCCTGGTAAAGACAATCAGAAAGCTATAAGTTATAACACAAGTTTCTAATGCGACATACTGTACTAGCTTAATGTTGTACCCAATCAGGCAGATCTTAGTGGTGACTATAACAACTGCATAGAAAACATCAAAGATTCTTACTTATCAAGCTGCAATAGCATTCGAGGCATTTAAAGTATGCCTGAAGTATTGGTAAACCCTATAGCTAAAATCTTATAGAAGCTTCAACACGCCAGTGTATGAATAAAAGTCAATTGTAATATTTTTAAATCTGCACCTTTCAATAAAATAATTCCTGCCATGATGGTCCATGTTTAGGTGCTCCCTGGTATAGCATGACAACACTCTGTCCCAGCATCTAAATTGTATTGCTGCATTGTCACCATGTCACACGCTCTTCTAACCCATATTGCACACACATGGTCCTCCTTTGTGACCCTCAGGAAACCAGCCCTGACATGTGGCATGCAGAGACAATGCATGTAGACAGGAAGTCTACATGCATGCAAAGAGTCTGCAAATCAGCAGCACTGAGATGCAACAAAAGATGTAGAAAAGGGTGAAACATTATTTTATTAAAGCAAATTGCAAATAGAAGGTCTGCGTACCTACAGCCCCCAGCCCCAATTGATTTAAAAAGACCTATAAAAATAAATTTTGAACAAAAATAAAAAACCTTAGCCCAGCTTACAATGCATGCAGGAGGCATGGGTTATGTCACCGATCCTTCTGGGACATCTGGGTGTTCAAAATCCTAAGAGAATGTGATCTTGCAATAAATTGGAGCCAATTCTCCTTGGGTTTTAAGTGCCCAGCATTCCTGGGAAACAGCAGTGAGGCTTGATGCCATTACCTGTACCTCCCGGAAGTGTTGGAACCTGGTGACGAAATAAGCATTTTGGGGGGGGGGGTAAAATGTGTCTTTGCATGGCTTTATACAGCCATTGTGTTTGCAGGGTGGAAGTGATGGAAGCTCCACTTAAAAAAATTCACAGTGATTTAGCAAACTAAATTTCATTCATGTACGGTTTACATTTACTTTGGGGCACACTAAAGTAGCCTCTCAACTAAAGTGTCTATGTAATTTTAGTATTCTCTAAAGTGTAGTTCCTCTTTGCATCAAATTTGAGAATATTCCACTATAGCACAGCATACCAAAAATAATTTCAAAAAAATATATATATCTTACCTTCTCGATGTTTCTTTATTGAAGACCTTTGTGTAGATTCCAGGCTACTCTGAGCAGTCTGTGCTTCAGTTTGACCCTCTACTTTCAAATGGGGCTTTCTCTCATTAACATACAATAATTATAAGCCTCTATCCTATAACAGATAATTAAATCTGTCAGCAGAGTACAGACATGGGTAATTAGAGTAAACATAAACTCGCACAGCCCCCTCCTTAACATTACATAGGGGGAGCTTGATAGGAATTGTAACCAAGCATAAAGCATTGAAAAATGGAAGCAGCGATTCTTTTTATATTTTTTTAAGTTATACTATGTGAATGAGAACATGTATTGAATATAAAATAGGTGTTATCCCAATTTGGCTGCAAAAGTTGAAATACATTTTAGATGTTTTAGCACTGCAGCCGTATTGCAGCTTGATGAATTAGGTTCATAGTTTCATTCACATGAGCAGCAACTCTGTATGTCATTGGTTTTGGAATGGGATGTCCAACAAGCTCAGACAGGTGTGATTGTCAGGTTGTCCAGAAACTTTTGGCCATGTAGTATATGACTGAAACAAACATGAATACATGAAGGGATTTATTAAAGGGCTACTTCATTAAAGTACAGTTGTCTCTTAAAGAGATCGCCGGTAGTTAATTATTATTTTTAAAGTTTCAACGTTTATTAACTAGTATTTTACATCATAATTCTTTATTATTTTTACTAAATCCTTATTACATAAATACGCACAGTGTGTACAATGCAAACTAATAAGAAAACCAAGCACTAGCTCTGCACTTGTTTATTGCTCCTGCAGGCAGAACCTCTAGACTGCACTGAATCACATGGGGGATTGTCCTTTCTCCATGCTGCAGTGAGTGCAATGCATGCTGTGCTGTTTGATTAAAAAAAAAAAGCACTAGTGCTGCACTTGTTTATTGCTCCTACAGACAGAACCTCTAGACTGCATTGTATCACATGGGGGAGGGGCATGGGGGAGTCCTCTCTTCATACTGCAGTGAGTGCAGTGCATGCTGGGCTGTCTAATAAGAAAAACAAGCACTAGTGCTGCACATGTTTATTGCTATTACAGACAGAACTTTATTAATTGGTATTCTACATAATGATTCTTTATTATCTGTATGAAATCCTTATTACATAGAGAGACATACTGTACAATTTCTCCTACAGACAGAACCTCTAGACTGCATTTTGCATTGGATGCTGGACTGCCTCTTAAGAAAACCCAGCACTAGTACTGCACTTTATCACTGTTCCTACAGACTGAACATCTAGACTGCTCTTCACAGCAGAGGTGGGTTGATTTGGTGAATACTTCAGCCGTGTGTGTAAATCTGTGACCCTGCAGCCTGCACAGCACAGCAGTAAACCGGCTGCAACCCTGGGGTAGCACGCTCACCATCTGCAAAAGGGCAGATACAAAATATTTATATGCCAGAATTTGTACTAAAAAGTGATTAAAATAAATATTTCAATTATTGCTAAATATAATACATAGATTAAAAAAAACATGGAAAAATGAAACATTTCATTCAAAAAGATTCCAGACCCCCAGTTCATCGTAAAACTACAACCGCTATCCACAGAGCAGCCACTAGGTGTCAGAACAGGGGAAGATATTTGCAGATTGAGCATCAATGGATTGTTATGGTGAAACCAGGACACACTACGATACACTGTGGCGGCATCACATGTATCAGAGGAATATCGAACCTATTAGGGCAGAGTTGAATCTGCGGTTTATTTTACCTCGCAATGATCAGTGTGTTTTGATTCGCGTTGAGCCGCTACCTAATTTGTCAAAAGAAATATTTTGCCTAATTTCCTCCTCTTTAAAGCAGTTCATGCTGGTGTTACTATGGCAACCCCTGCCATTTTATTGTTTGCAGACAGGCTATTTTAACGTCCCTCTGATGTAAATATTGAATTTTTGACAGGCATAGGGTGCTTTAAGAAGGAGGAAAATCATTAATTAGTTAAAGCCAGCTAAAGCTTTGATATTCGGTCAATAAATATAATGAATTTGAAGAAGAATTCTGTTGTATCAGAAGAGCGGGAGTTGATGGCATTAATAAATGCAACTTGAAACGGGAAGATCTCCGTTATCAATAGAAATTAGACATCTTTGTACACCCCCTCTTACTTAGATCCAATAAACTGCAGACGTTCCTACTGTATCAAGGTTGCTGAGGATTCTTTTCCTGGTTCAGATCTGTTTATTGATGATGTAACAAGAAAGGGGAATGGCAGCACAGATGTCTTCTTCATAAGAGAATCATAATAAGCAATTCTGATACTTTTGTGACACTTCTGTGCTGCATGTTAATTGGCTAGCTCTAATTTTGGGATGTAGGCCAGCAAATGGCAGCCCGAGGGCCGGATTTCCCACAAGGCTAACCGAGGCCCAGCCTTGGGGCAGCAGGGAGTAGAGGGGCAGCAGTGGTGTGGGATTCCTATCTCCCTAAGCCCAGGAAATGAAGTTCCGGGTGCCGGGGAGGGTAGTTGTTTTCTACATTTAGCCCTGCTTTAGGCAAGCAGGGCTAAATGTACAGCGGGGAAGCCACCGCTTGTTTTGTACAAGGGATCTTGGTGATGTTGCCAAGATCGCTTGTATGCAGCCTGCATACAGGGGGGCGCATTGAGGAACCTGGTATTGGGGCAGCAGAGAGAGTAACTCCGGCCCTGGGCAGCCCCCATACTTTTCTTATAATGGATGCACTATAATGTCTGTGGGCAGGAACTGTGAGTTAAACTAAGGAACTAAGGAAAGGCAGTGTTGACACTGAAGTCCCCATAAAACAGAAGCCGGCACACGAATCAGCCCACCAACTATAATTAAAGTTAAGTTATTTTAAATGCTGATTATATCACTTACAGTGGATGCTGCTTCTTAAAGTTTAAAAGTTTTAGTTTCCTGCAGAAATCAGCTGGTCCCCTGAGCACTGGTCCTGATATCCTGTATTAGGGTGGCTCCTTTCCCTTGCAGGGTCCTAAGGAGCTAACATTGTGTGTGCTAGTAAGGCAGACCTGGGGACCAGTGCTCCATTATGGCTGGATGACAGTGGATGCATCAGCCTCTGAGGCCATTGCATCCACTGCCAGCCATAGCCTGCCGCAGGACCCCTTCCTCTTCAGTCGTTGGTTGCTAGGAGTGCCGGCGTCCCAGCAACCAATGACTTCAGGTGTCCATTTCCTCAGCAGTCATTAGTTGCTAGGATTGTTGGTGGTCTTAGTAACCAGTGATGTAAAATGTGTTCCTCACCACCAGCATTATAGGAGGATGAAAGCATATCTTCCGACTACTCATGCAGCCTGCTCCACCTCCTGGTTCCTGCCTCTGGTCTACTAAAAATGTAGTAAATGAAGGTATGTGGGGACAATAATTTAAAGGTGCACTCTAAAGGGCACAAACAATGTAAGGGGGCACTCTAAGGGGGACTTGATCAACATCATATCATTTACTGCTTTTTTATAAAGACATACATTTCATATTGAGCAGAATTAGGTTCAGCCTATTGGTTCGGCCCTCCACAACAGTCCCAGTTTGTCATGTCATGTGACCCCTTGAGGAAATGAATTGCCCACCCCTGTAGTAAGCTGTGTGGGTTTCCAAAAACACAAAGGCACACCAAAGCAATCCAATCAACTCCCTTCTCCTCATTCCTCCTTACTCCCTTCTCTCTTCTCCAAGCTAGTAGATGAACAGTTGCTGGAGACTGCTCCGTCCCTTGTGATCTTGTACTGGGCAGGACGTTCAGGGAAGTAGAACTGAGAAAGTTGGAGCTGTTTGGAAACATGATGACTGTTATTGTTTGGGTAACAATTTAAAAAAATACTTTACTGGACAATGTGTATTTGTTTGATCTGGTTTTGTTATTGAAAAACAAGACTGAGGGTTTAATGAATACTACTTTAATACATTCATTTGGGGTAGACTGATTCATTATACTTTGTGCTTGTAGCAGGAAATGAAGTCTGTCATACACAATGTCTGCTTCTGAAGTTCTGGACGCTGACTACAAAACACTGACTGACACTGACTGTTGATCCTGCCAGAAATTCAGAACTGTCCTGTATTCTGTGTACTCTGTATCCATTCATCTCTCCCAGTTGTTATCTGGAGCTACAGAACACCACTATCACGTACCTGGTAGGGAGACCGAATGTTTGAGGAGGCTTCTCTTGCACCTCATGTCTTGTGGCCTTTGAGGTTGGGGACAAAGGCCAGGCAGACAAGGAGTGGCACGAGTGCTCAGGGAAATCCAGTAATCAAGGTCACAACAAGCCGGGGTCAAAAGCCAGGAGATCCGATGCAGTACAAAAGGGAGCAGGCAGAAGAATATCCAATAAACGGTCCGAGGTCAAAAGGCAGGCAGCAAGCAGGGATGGTTGTCAAACAGGAGCAGGTCAAAATCCAGGGAGTTCAGGTGCATACAGGACAAGGCTTAATAGGATACAAGGAACACAATCAAGCTGAAAAGACAAACCAGCAACTAATGGGCATGTGATCCGGGTTTATATAGGGCAGTGAATCAAACAATCAAGTCACTTCCTGTGCGCCTTTCCGCGCCAAGTGCGCGTCACTTCCGGTGCGCGCTTTTCTGTGGGAAGGCTGTGTACTGCGCAAAGAGCGGGACTTTTGCTGACAACCACTCCCTGTTTTGTGGAGGTGAGGAGGGGAGCTAACAACATTGAAGTCCAGAAAGGATTGTGTTGTCAGCCCTCAACAGAAAATCGAAAACCTGAGTGCCTTTCTCACAGATCAACAGGTATTTTTCTGCACTTAAAGTATCTTTACCCACCTGCTGTCCGGTAGTTGTAATTAAATGGCCGGACACTCGGACAGCGGCTTGTTGAGAGCGGGTGGGCGTCTTTAGATGTCCCATCCCGTCCCACTCGTGCCCGCCGCTAGGCGGCGCGCACGAGCGGGAAATCAGCTTTTTTTTTTTCACAAGTAAATTTTTATTGTGTTTCTACATGTCATGGTTACAAACATTAAGCCATGAAAACAAGCAGTGAAACAAACATAAAGTAGGGTCAATCTTTCCTGGGGTGGGAGTGGGGAGGGAAGTGCTTCCGGAGATCAAGTCGTTCCATACTTAGCAGAGAATAGCCACTTGTGCAGTTGGCAAGGTTCACGTGGTGGACCCTGAGAGACAAAGGTAGGTTTTGCATAACCCTGAAACTCAAGCGTCGTTATAAAGTTGCACTGAAGGTGTTGTACGGAGCAAGGTTTAATTTTCCTATCAAGGGGCCAACTGCTTTGGTGTTGCGGGTCTACGATGGCGTGTCAAGCCATACCGGTATGGCGGGATCTGATCTATATAAAAAAAAAAAAAAAAGGCCGGGAAAAAAAAAAAAAAAAAAAAAAAAAAAAAAAAAAAAAAAAAAAAAAAAAAAAAAAAAAAAAAAAAGGCGGGGGGGGGAGACAAAAGAAAAAGCAGAAAGGAGTAAGGAGAAAGGGTTGAGAAGAAGAGGGTGAGGGCGTCTCGCCCGCTTCTATCCGTCCCATATATGGTATTATGAGATGGGGTATGTGTGGTCAGACCGAAGGGAGGAGTAAGAGCGGGGCTAAGATTGGGAGATGAGGGATGATTTTCTGTGATGTTCCGAATCACTTATTACCCTATTAGGGCTGTATATCTTTCTGTTGCCTTGAATAAGTGCCAGGCCGCCCACGTTTTCACATAACGGGACATGGTGTCTTTGTCACTTGCACTCAGTTCCTCCATGTTTGCCAATGTGTCTATTCTAGAGAACCATTCCCTTATTGTGGGTGGGCAGGTAGTCTTCCAGTGTCTGGGAATCACTGTTTTAGCTGCGTTTAGTAGGTGCAAACCTAGGGATTTTTTGGAAACGTGTTCAGATTCGTCGAAGTGGTATAGTAGGAAGGAGGCTGCAGAAAGTGTAAAAGACGTACCAGTAATGGCTTTTATGAGAGAATGCACTTCAGTCCAGAACTTAGTTATGAGTGGGCATGTCCACCAAATGTGGAGGAACGTACCCACTTCTTGGGAGCATCGCCAGCATGTGTTGGGCGTGTCAGGGAAGATGCGGTGAAGGATCTCAGGTGTCTTGTACCACCTTGAGCATATTTTGTAGTTGGTTTCCTGAACTTGTACATTCAATGAGCTCCTCATTAAAAGATCATCCATCTGTTCCCATTCCTCGGGGGTAAAGGTGGTGGATAAGTCCCTCTCCCATGCCCTTGTGGAGGGGAGAGTCAGGGGAGAAGGGGATGCTGACAATAGGGAATAGGTTTCCGAGACTGTATGTGAGATCCGTCCGGATTCAGTACAGATTTTTTCAAAGTGGGTAAGAGGTCATGTGTAGTTATGTCTAGTTTGTTGTGTATTGAGAAAGTGGCAAAGTTGCATGTATTGCCACAGTGGTATCGGTCCTGCTTGTGCCTCTGAGTTGAGATCAGTCAAGGATCTGAATCTCCCTTG
>NW_017308351.1:0-455 GCF_000935625.1 Nanorana parkeri | reverse complement strand
TACGTTTCCCGTTTTAAAGTGGGTTTCCTGTAAGAACACTATGTGAGCTTTATGGTGGGAGAAAGCTCTCAGAAATTGGGAACTTTTCTCTGGCATATTGAGGCCTTTGGAATTGATCGATAGAATTTTCCAAGTGGCAGGAACATTGCAGGATTGGCGGGCCGGGTACGTCCGCGGGGCTAGGTTGTCGTTTAGAAGAGTGCATCGCGAGTTATTCTGTCCTCAAGGAGGGGGCAGAGTATGGGAGGGAAGCGGGCGAGGCTGGAAAGGAGTAAGAGGTACAGTCCGGAAGTACAAAGGGTAGTGAGAAGGTAAGTGAGATTTATGAAAGTCCCCCCCCCAAAAAAGGGGGGGGGGAAGAAGGTGGGAAAGTAAGAAATTGGGGTGTGGAAGAGGATGACGGCAAGGAGGGGGTAGAAGTCAAGGAGAGAGGTAAAAGTCTGGGAAAGGAGCTA
>NW_017308350.1:215893-216351 GCF_000935625.1 Nanorana parkeri | reverse complement strand
CATAAGGGTGAAGCAGCACAAGAACCCGGCTGCCTTGCAAGAAGCACGCTGACAGGAGCAGAGAGCAGAGCAACAGAGAGATAAACCTAACAGGCCGCTGCGAATGGAGACCTGTCAGTGAAAGTGAAACTGCAGCAAAAAAAAAACCCACACAAAGCATTTACCCTCCCCCGCCAGGCAGGGCTGTGGAGTGTGGCAGAGCTGTATAAATCTGAGCACTGGATGGACACATCCTCATTGGTCGGATACAATGTATCGCTTTGCTGTGAAGTGTCCTTCCTGTCCCCCGGGGGTGCGGCTCCTTTAAGGGGTTTGGGACGGAGCGTCAGGACGGGGTTAAGCGGTGACAGCCGAGCGGCGTTTGAAGTTGAGTGCGGAATCCACGTGTCAGATCCACCGCTGGGCAGATGTGCGACCGGAGCCTGTGATTGGCTGGGAGCAGAATACACCCCCCTCAC
>NW_017308350.1:213414-215813 GCF_000935625.1 Nanorana parkeri | reverse complement strand
TCAACATGATCAATGAACCAGACAGATCGAATCGTGTGCAAAACGCACCTCGCGATCAATGAGGTAAAAGAATCGATCGGTTTTCAGTCCATTATTGGTCCTGATCAATATTCAATATACAGACCAATATTAGATATATCTATATTGATTGATTGTACGCAGAGCTGCGGCTACAGGTCAGAATCAAAGGAAATAATCTATTGATCGGTTATTGATGATTGATTGACAGCCGTTCAGTAAGTCAGCTGACAGGGAAGTGAACTTATGGGAGAGAGCTGCGCCTCCCAATCAGCTGAATTACCGATCAGCTGTCAATCAATCATCAATAACGAATGATTGATCGTTTCTACATTACAAAGGGCTCCGTGTTTCCGGAGGGACGGCGGTCACAGGGCACCAGCGCCCCCACATGGCGGTCAGTATTGCCCCCCTGACCCTTAAAGGTGCTCACACACCGTCCAATCCGAAAACATGGCGGCCACACCGATCGATACGATCAATGAGCATTCGACGCGGCCACAGAGACCGAATCGTGTGCAAAACGCACCTCGCGATCAATGAGGAAATAGAATCGATTGGTTTTCAGTCACTTCATTATTGGTCCTGATCAATATACGGGATACAGACCGATATTGATCTATAGATTGATTGTACGCAGAGCCGGGGCTACACGTCACAGAACCCGATCACAAGGAAATAATCTATTGATCGGTTATTGATAACTGATTTGGTAATTCAGCTGATGGGGGAGGTGATCTTATGCGAGAGAGCTCCGCCTCCCAATCGGCCGAATTGACCCCTGGGGGGGGGAGGGGAGACTGAGGAAATGCTTCCTCCTGCCTGCAGCACAGGATGGCCGAGGCATACTGACACTGCTGAATATCATCTGGACATTTGCCTCCGGTGATAATAAAATGGGAAGTGCAGCTGAAGCCAAAACCTGACTTACCTTTTGTGTCGAATATCTCCTAAAAAATAGCTTTGCACTTCCTGTGCCTGGGCCCTCCTGCTATCAGTGCACTTCCTGTTCCTAGGCACCCCTGATATCAGAGCACTTCCTGTGACCGGGCACTCCTGATATCGGTGCACTTCCTGTGACCGGGCACTCCTGATATTAGTGCACTTCCTGTGCCCGGGCACTCCTGATATTAGTGCACTTCCTGTGCCTGGGCACTCCTGATATCAGAGCACTTCCTGTGCCCGGTCACTTCAGATATCAGTGCACTTCCTGTGCCCGGGCACTACTGATATCAGAGCACTTCCTGTGCACGGGCACTCCTGATATCACTGTACTTCCTGTGCCCGGACACTCCTGATATCAGTGCACTTCCTGAGCCCGGGCCCTCCTGATATCAGTGCACTTCCTGTGCCCGGACACTCCTGATATCACTGTACTTCCTGTGCCCGGGCCCCCCTGATATCAGAGCACTTCCTGTGCCTGGGCACTCCTGATATCACTGTACTTCCTGTGCCCGGGCACTCCTGATATCAGAGTACTTCCTGTGCCTAGTTTTGTACCCTCATAGCTGTATATCTACAATATGAGATCTCAGGCACTGCTGATGGTCTCTCCAGACTCGGGAGTGAGATTTGGTGATGTCATCATTGTGCTGCTCACCGTTCTCCTTGCTGAAGAGGAAGCCGTACCTGAGGACCTGCAGTGCAAGGATCTCCCGGCTTCTTCTTCATTTGACATGCTGTGTTGTCAGCACCCCCGGCAGTATTTCATGGTTCGCCCCAACACCAGTAACTGTTACTTTTCCCGGACACCAAATGCCTTTGTAAACACAGATATTACCTTGTAGAAGCAGCAGTGACATCACTGTGCTGTACATAGCCTGTGCAGAGAACAGTGTGGGAGGGGCCTAGAAGGCTCCACCCACTACAGGAGGGGGCGGAGACAAGACCAGTCACCCTGCACAAGGAGAGAGAGCAGCAGTGACTGGTCTTTATTACAGGAGTGGGCGGAGACAAGACCAGTCACCCTGCACAAGGAGAGAGAGCAGCAGGGGGCGGTCTTTATTACAGGAAGCTCCTGTTTTCTCTTTTTTTCATCCTTCTCCCCATCTCATTGCTGCGGATCTCCTCCCATGTACACGCTCTCCCTCCAGCATCGGCCACACACCATTGTTCTGGACTGACTTCCTGTTAATAATGGGTGGACCGTGCCCGAGCAATGTGTGTCCAAACAGCCACATGTAGTCTTCATCATGACAGGGTGACAACACAGGAGCCCAACTGGGAGATGGGGACACAGAACGTTGTCACCCTATAGCAGGAAGTGCCTGAACAAGGTCTCCCTCATGGGAAGATCATCGGGAATTTTTTTTTTTACGAAAAGCTGCAGATTTGAAATGTTAATAAATAAGCTTTTTATTCTGAGGGGGCACATTGGGGGG
>NW_017308350.1:212321-213184 GCF_000935625.1 Nanorana parkeri | reverse complement strand
CAGGCCGAGCCCGTCACGCCCCCTCCTGCCCCACAAAAAAGTGAGCCGGCCGCAATGCGAGGCTGTGGGTTCCAGTCCATAATCGGGCCGGGAAGCACCGCATCTGGTGTGAACTGACCCTTAGAAGTGGTTTGGGCAGCTTTACAGCCGTCTGACCGCTTCTACATTCAAGTGACCCCCTTGTCATGTGTCCCAGGGGTCACCTGTCCCTCCTGGATGCTTGGGACCTCCATGGTGGGTGTCAGGATAGGGAGCGGCGAGGTAGGTTGAACCTGGAAGTGCTCAGCTCTGATCACTTGTGGGTATAGAGGTGTCAGATCCCCCCCACCCCCACCCACGTAGTTCTGTCTGGGGTAGAAGCCGATCGGGCACAGTCTGCTTCAGCAGAGGTGACCCCTGTGATGTCTCCTTAAAGAGAACCTGTCACTAGGACATCACATAGTGGGATTGTCCGCTCCCTTGTGAAGGCAATAAAGTTTGTTTTATACAAAAATGAAAGAAAAAAAAATGGCTGTGAAGCGGTTAAACAAGGACGACGGTCTCTGCAACGCAGAACTGACCTGCGTCCTTTATATTTATTGGTTTGCATTGATGTCCTTGGTGTGACAACCAGTGCAACGGTAAACCTGGAACAACAAAAAAAAGACGATTTCTATGACGGAGTTGAGCAGAAGCTCCTCAGTGAATATTCCAGAACAATATGTTGCAGTCTCTGTAGTCGTGGTGGCGCCCAACAAGCAGGAAGAGCGCAGGCGCGCCTCAGCAGGCAGCACATTCTAGGCCCAAAGTCTCCAATCACCGGAGTGCAGGTGCCGAATTCATCCCAAAATATACAGAGAGTCATTTACATGGGCAGATCCTTT
>NW_017308350.1:207179-211534 GCF_000935625.1 Nanorana parkeri | reverse complement strand
GGGGGGGGACCGGCCACATGATGCAAATCTAATGCGAGGTGAGAGAACAATCACCTGGTCCGGGGGTCTCATTTCCTCCAACGATCAGCTATGGACGGAGGAATTCAAAGAGCGATGACCCGTGTGACTCCTCCTCCTGCGCACGACGCGGCAGAGCGCGTCTGAACAAGGAAATATAAATGATGCAGCAAGGCAGTGGGAACGTTCCCTATTCCACGCGAGGGGGCAGCAAACAGGGCTTCCACCACTGGCAGGGACAGAACATTTCGGGGTGTCCCCTCGAGGAGGTCAGTGTCAGGCGGCTGTATTACGCCTCCAGTGTTTAATCATAGTGCAGGCTCTTGAATGATCCGCCAAAGCGCTTCCGGTCCGAGTATCCCGGAATCTGTGGGAGAGAGGGAAGGAATTAGAAGTGAGACCTATGAAGTCCGCTCTGCGTGTTCATCCCCCAAAACCGTCCCCCATCAGACTGGCTGCTCTGCCATCTAGTGCCGGCCCTCTGATTGGCTGAATGATGACCCCTTCCTGGCACTGCACGGTGTCATGGACCCGCCCACCCTCATGATGTACAGTGACCGCGTGCGCCCAGGGCCAGAGAGAAGAGGAGACGGAAAGAATGACGAAATGAAGGAAAGGAAGATAAAGGTTGATGAAGAAAGAAAGAAAGAAATGAAATTGATCTTTCTCACTTTCGTTCCTATAACATCTATCTGTCCTAATCAATCTTTAGCATATATACTATAGATAGATAAACTATAAGAAAGAAAAAAAGAAGAGAAAGATGACAGAGAGGGGGAGGGAGAGAGAGAGGGAGAGAGAGAGGGAGAGAGAGAGGAGGGAGAGAGAGAGAGAGGAGGGAGAGAGAGAGAGAGGAGGGAGAGAGAGAGAGAGGAGGGAGAGAGAGAGAGAGGAGGGAGAGAGAGAGAGAGGAGGGAGAGAGAGAGAGAGGAGGGAGAGAGAGAGAGAGGAGGGAGAGAGAGAGAGAGGAGGGAGAGAGAGAGAGAGGAGGGAGAGAGAGAGAGAGGAGGGAGAGAGAGAGAGAGGAGGGAGAGAGAGAGAGAGGAGGGAGAGAGAGAGAGAGGAGGGAGAGAGAGAGAGAGGAGGGAGAGAGAGAGAGAGGAGGGAGAGAGAGAGAGAGGAGGGAGAGAGAGAGAGAGGAGGGAGAGAGAGAGAGAGGAGGGAGAGAGAGAGAGAGGAGGGAGAGAGAGAGAGAGGAGGGAGAGAGAGAGAGAGGAGGGAGAGAGAGAGAGAGGAGGGAGAGAGAGAGAGAGGAGGGAGAGAGAGAGAGAGGAGGGAGAGAGAGAGAGAGGAGGGAGAGAGAGAGAGAGGAGGGAGAGAGAGAGAGAGGAGGGAGAGAGAGAGAGAGGAGGGAGAGAGAGAGAGAGGAGGGAGAGAGAGAGAGAGGAGGGAGAGAGAGAGAGAGGAGGGAGAGAGAGAGAGAGGAGGGAGAGAGAGAGAGAGGAGGGAGAGAGAGAGAGAGGAGGGAGAGAGAGAGAGAGGAGGGAGAGAGAGAGAGAGGAGGGAGAGAGAGAGAGAGGAGGGAGAGAGAGAGAGAGGAGGGAGAGAGAGAGAGAGGAGGGAGAGAGAGAGAGAGGAGGGAGAGAGAGAGAGAGGAGGGAGAGAGAGAGAGAGGAGGGAGAGAGAGAGAGAGGAGGGAGAGAGAGAGAGAGGAGGGAGAGAGAGAGAGAGGAGGGAGAGAGAGAGAGAGGAGGGAGAGAGAGAGAGAGGAGGGAGAGAGAGAGAGAGGAGGGAGAGAGAGAGAGAGGAGGGAGAGAGAGAGAGAGGAGGGAGAGAGAGAGAGAGGAGGGAGAGAGAGAGAGAGGAGGGAGAGAGAGAGAGAGGAGGGAGAGAGAGAGAGAGGAGGGAGAGAGAGAGAGAGGAGGGAGAGAGAGAGAGAGGAGGGAGAGAGAGAGAGAGGAGGGAGAGAGAGAGAGAGGAGGGAGAGAGAGAGAGAGGAGGGAGAGAGAGAGAGAGGAGGGAGAGAGAGAGAGAGGAGGGAGAGAGAGAGAGAGGAGGGAGAGAGAGAGAGAGGAGGGAGAGAGAGAGAGAGGAGGGAGAGAGAGAGAGAGGAGGGAGAGAGAGAGAGAGGAGGGAGAGAGAGAGAGAGGAGGGAGAGAGAGAGAGAGGAGGGAGAGAGAGAGAGAGGAGGGAGAGAGAGAGAGAGGAGGGAGAGAGAGAGAGAGGAGGGAGAGAGAGAGAGAGGAGGGAGAGAGAGAGAGAGGAGGGAGAGAGAGAGAGAGGAGGGAGAGAGAGAGAGAGGAGGGAGAGAGAGAGAGAGGAGGGAGAGAGAGAGAGAGGAGGGAGAGAGAGAGAGAGGAGGGAGAGAGAGAGAGAGGAGGGAGAGAGAGAGAGAGGAGGGAGAGAGAGAGAGAGGAGGGAGAGAGAGAGAGAGGAGGGAGAGAGAGAGAGAGGAGGGAGAGAGAGAGAGAGGAGGGAGAGAGAGAGAGAGGAGGGAGAGAGAGAGAGAGGAGGGAGAGAGAGAGAGAGGAGGGAGAGAGAGAGAGAGGAGGGAGAGAGAGAGAGAGGAGGGAGAGAGAGAGAGAGGAGGGAGAGAGAGAGAGAGGAGGGAGAGAGAGAGAGAGGAGGGAGAGAGAGAGAGAGGAGGGAGAGAGAGAGAGAGGAGGGAGAGAGAGAGAGAGGAGGGAGAGAGAGAGAGAGGAGGGAGAGAGAGAGAGAGGAGGGAGAGAGAGAGAGAGGAGGGAGAGAGAGAGAGAGGAGGGAGAGAGAGAGAGAGGAGGGAGAGAGAGAGAGAGGAGGGAGAGAGAGAGAGAGGAGGGAGAGAGAGAGAGAGGAGGGAGAGAGAGAGAGAGGAGGGAGAGAGAGAGAGAGGAGGGAGAGAGAGAGAGAGGAGGGAGAGAGAGAGAGAGGAGGGAGAGAGAGAGAGAGGAGGGAGAGAGAGAGAGAGGAGGGAGAGAGAGAGAGAGGAGGGAGAGAGAGAGAGAGGAGGGAGAGAGAGAGAGAGGAGGGAGAGAGAGAGAGAGGAGGGAGAGAGAGAGAGAGGAGGGAGAGAGAGAGAGAGGAGGGAGAGAGAGAGAGAGGAGGGAGAGAGAGAGAGAGGAGGGAGAGAGAGAGAGAGGAGGGAGAGAGAGAGAGAGGAGGGAGAGAGAGAGAGAGGAGGGAGAGAGAGAGAGAGGAGGGAGAGAGAGAGAGAGGAGGGAGAGAGAGAGAGAGGAGGGAGAGAGAGAGAGAGGAGGGAGAGAGAGAGAGAGGAGGGAGAGAGAGAGAGAGGAGGGAGAGAGAGAGAGAGGAGGGAGAGAGAGAGAGAGGAGGGAGAGAGAGAGAGAGGAGGGAGAGAGAGAGAGAGGAGGGAGAGAGAGAGAGAGGAGGGAGAGAGAGAGAGAGGAGGGAGAGAGAGAGAGAGGAGGGAGAGAGAGAGAGAGGAGGGAGAGAGAGAGAGAGGAGGGAGAGAGAGAGAGAGGAGGGAGAGAGAGAGAGAGGAGGGAGAGAGAGAGAGAGGAGGGAGAGAGAGAGAGAGGAGGGAGAGAGAGAGAGAGGAGGGAGAGAGAGAGAGAGGAGGGAGAGAGAGAGAGAGGAGGGAGAGAGAGAGAGAGGAGGGAGAGAGAGAGAGAGGAGGGAGAGAGAGAGAGAGGAGGGAGAGAGAGAGAGAGGAGGGAGAGAGAGAGAGAGGAGGGAGAGAGAGAGAGAGGAGGGAGAGAGAGAGAGAGGAGGGAGAGAGAGAGAGAGGAGGGAGAGAGAGAGAGAGGAGGGAGAGAGAGAGAGAGGAGGGAGAGAGAGAGAGAGGAGGGAGAGAGAGAGAGAGGAGGGAGAGAGAGAGAGAGGAGGGAGAGAGAGAGAGAGGAGGGAGAGAGAGAGAGAGGAGGGAGAGAGAGAGAGAGGAGGGAGAGAGAGAGAGAGGAGGGAGAGAGAGAGAGAGGAGGGAGAGAGAGAGAGAGGAGGGAGAGAGAGAGAGAGGAGGGAGAGAGAGAGAGAGGAGGGAGAGAGAGAGAGAGGAGGGAGAGAGAGAGAGAGGAGGGAGAGAGAGAGAGAGGAGGGAGAGAGAGAGAGAGGAGGGAGAGAGAGAGAGAGGAGGGAGAGAGAGAGAGAGGAGGGAGAGAGAGAGAGAGGAGGGAGAGAGAGAGAGAGGAGGGAGAGAGAGAGAGAGGAGGGAGAGAGAGAGAGAGGAGGGAGAGAGAGAGAGAGGAGGGAGAGAGAGAGGAGAGAGAGAGAGAGAGGGAGAGAGAGAAGGAGGGAGGGAGGGAGAGAGAGAGGGAGGGAGAGAAGGAGGGAGAGAGAGAAGGAGGGAGAGAGAGAGAGAGGAGGTAGAGAGAGAGGAGGGAGATAGAGAGAAGGAGGGAGAGAGAGAGGAGGGAGAGATAGAGAGAAGGAGGGAGAGAGAGAGGAGGGAGAGAGAGAGG
>NW_017308350.1:206070-206986 GCF_000935625.1 Nanorana parkeri | reverse complement strand
CCTTCTGCTCCCTCGGAAGCTCAGCTCCAGGCGGATGGCAGAGTCTTCCTTGGCTCATCCATAACCTGCGGGCGCTCCTTACTGCCCCACGTTACCTCTCACATGATGGGTGTGGCCTCGCCGGCCTCCATTCACAGCACCGACCCGTCCAGAGAAGAAACGTTTCCTCCGCACAATGCGTCCCTCCCTACCAATCATTACTTCTCATCGGGAGGGAATGTCATATCTTCTGGGGCCCTGTGGCCCTCTGTGGGGCCAGACTTCAGAGCTCAGGACCGAACTGACTTATTCTGGAGCTGCACACGTCTCCTTCATGGACGGTTTGCAGTAAAATAAAAAAACGACAAAAAACACATTTTGGAACCACGGACTGACGTGTGGAACGCTTTGTAGGATTGGAGGAGATCCATTCATGTGACTATGATGGGTCACATGACCCCGGCCTTCCTCCCAGATTCCTTTTTAAACCTCCATTCTCCCTTTGTATTGCTGGATTTAGATACTACAAGCCCCATGAGGCATTGCGAGATTCTCACAGCCACAGGCATGACTCCCAGAGGCAGATGCATGATGGGGTTTGTAGTTTCACCGCAGCTATAGGGCTGGAGTTCGACCGCACCCGGACCTAGCTAAGCGGAGATGTAATACCCACCGTGCTGGTGTCCCTGGAATAATATCTCTTCTCGATCACCTGAAAAACAAACCGTCAGATTGGATTACTCATTGACCTCTGCAACTCAGCGTGTATACCCAGGGCGGGATTTCCCACAAGGCCAACCGAGGCCCCGGCCTTGGGGCAGCAGGGAGTAGAGGGGCAGCGGGGGTGTGGAATCCCTATCTCCCGATGCCCCGGGACATGCAGTTCTGGGCGCCGGGCGGGTAGTTGTTTTCTACATGTAGCCTGCAGGTCTGCCAT
>NW_017308350.1:200892-205209 GCF_000935625.1 Nanorana parkeri | reverse complement strand
ACCAAAAAAAAAAAAACGGTATCGGTGCATCCCTATAATGAGGAAGCATGAGGCCGGCTTTCTGGCCCATCAGGAAGCCAGGTGGCGGGTAATGACTCACTGCCCGGCTTCCTGACTGGCCAGCCAATCAGGACGCCAAGTGATGAGGGAGCATGGAGCCGGCTTCCCGTCCAATCAGGAAGCTGGGCGGCGTGCAATGACTTTCTGCCCGGCCTCCTGATACTGGAAGTTCTGGTATCGGTATAAGTATCGGGAGCATTTGGGCCAGTACGAGTACTGGCCCAAATACTCGGTATCGGCGCATCCCTAGATCACCCTGCTGTGTCAATGGACTGCAGGTGGTGACATCACAGGAGAGAACCACAAGTCCCTCCGCCTGCAAATTGGGGGGGGGGATTGTAACCATGTTTCTGGGTCTAACATGAAACATGGTCGTAAAAGTAAACGTAGCCTCCAAAGAGGTGTGCTGGGTAGTTGGGGGTGTGGCCTAGTGGCAAGTATGATGTCATAGGTAGAGTTCATGGGCAGGTGAGTTACTCTCATAGAAAGGTCTTCTCACCTCTCTCGCACACACACACGTTACCTTGTCAAAGAATCTGCTGAGCTTGACGGCGTTGGAGGAGCCGGCGGCAAGGCCACGCGTGTTGTTGCAGTCCTGAACACGGAGAGATTGTGTGTTGACATCGGGCCTAGAAACAGCTGCGCACAGAGACATGCCCGGCCACCAGAGGGCGCCGTGACTTATATCGCTGCCACCAAATCATCAGACTCAATGAGAATACAGACACATGAAGAGGCGACAATCGTGAGCCGCAATATGAGGACAAACCCGAGCGATGAAATGTTCCCCCGGGTCAGAGCCGGCACTCAGCACCACATAGTTGGTGGCAGATCTGATGGAGATTGTACGGAGTATGGCGATATAAATGTGACCAGGAGCCGAGAGCGCCATCTGCTGGCTGCACACCGGAATAGAGCCGAGAGCGCCATCTGCTGGCTGCACACCGGAATAGAGCCGAGAGCGCCATCTGCTGGCTGCACACCGGAATAGAGCCGAGAGCGCCATCTGCTGGCTGCACACCGGAATAGAGCCGAGAGCGCCATCTGCTGGCTGCACACCGGAATATTCACAGACAATGTCTCACATTTATAATATTACAACACAATGTAATCTTCTAATCCTAAATATCAATGTAAAGACATAAGAGATATTCACATAGCACACTATAGGGTCTACTTATAAATGTGTTCACCCAGGATTCACATAACTTTCACCCAAACTGCACCCAGGACTCGCATAACCTTCACCCAACCTGCACCCAGGATTCACATAACCTTCACCCAAACTGCACCCAGGATTCACATAACTTTCACCCAAACTGCACCCAGGACTCGCATAACCTTCACCCAACCTGCACCCAGGATTCACATAACCTTCACCCAACCTGCACCCAGGATTCACATAACCTTCACCCAACCTGCAGCCAGGATTCACATAACCTTCACCCAACCTGCACCCAGGATTCACATAACCTTCACCCAACCTGCACCCAGGATTCACATAACCTTCACCCATCCTTCAGCCAGGATTCACATAACCTTCACCCAAACTGCACCCAGGATTCACATAACCTTCACCCAACCTGCACCCAGGATTCACATAACCTTCACCCAAGATTCACATAACTTTCACCCAAACTGCACCCAGGATTCACATAACCTTCACCCAAGATTCACATAACCTTCACCCAAGATTCACATAACCTTCAGCCAAGATTCACATAACCTTCAGCCAGGATTCACATAACCTTCACCCAACCTGCACCCAGGATTCACATAACCTTCACCCAAGATTCACATAACCTTCACCCAACCTGCACCCAGGATTCACATAACCTTCAGCCAGGATTCACATAAATTTCACCCAAACTGCACCCAAGATTCACATAACCTTCAGCCAGGATTCACATAACTTTCACCCAAACTGCACCCAGGATTCACAGAACCTTCACCCAACCTGCACCCAGGATTCACATAACCTTCACCCAAGATTCACATAACCTTCACCCAACCTGCACCCAGGATTCACATAACCTTCACCCAACCTGCACCCAGGATTCACATAACTTTCACCCAAACTGCACCCAGGATTCACAGAACCTTCACCTAGGATTCACATAACTTTCACCCAAGATCCACACATTTTTCTAAATGGATTTGACTGGAAAATGTTTGAATACCGGGATACAGTTGTGTGAATCTTAGGTGAAAACCTTTATAAATAGACCTTTACAGCTGGACTCCAGGCTGGTGTCTACTTCCTGTCACTATAGAGATCACATGTGTGAATATACAATACCTGCTTCATGAGTAGAGAACCTTACTAAAGTCTGTGATGTCACCGTATGTAAAAGAGAAAACACGGCTATCCCCCGGCACCGGGAAGCGGTATCAATGATCACTTCCTCTCCCCGTGCACGGCCTCTGGAACAATCAGCATCAGAAAGGGGAATTGTAGCTGCTGGCAATGGGCGTGAGCAGGAGTGCCCTGGCCTGTCAATCAGAGTGTGATGTCATGGTGGGCGGGACAGACTGGGAGTCTGAGATGTCCAGCTCCTCCCACTACAGCCAGCAGTGACATCATGACATTGTGTTCTGGAACACGCCTATTTAAAGTATGCCGATGCTTCTACCTGCCAGGCACACGTGTGTACATGGATATAAAGATTGTCTTCCGTCTGCTCAGCATGTCTGAACCAGGAAAACAAACCCCTCCCCTCTGTGCAAGGCGCGCCGTCACCCGGCATGACGTGAAGGAAGGGGAGGCCGCGGCTTTTATGTGATGTGCTCCCCGCGAGGAGAAGGAGGTGAAAGTGATTTCAGTGGCTCCTCATAACCCGCTATTAGTCCCTGAATAACATCCCCACACAGCGTAAGATTTGCTCACCAGATTCATCTCTTCGGCGTTGAAATCCTCCGCCAGGAAGGCGGTGCGGGTCAGGACCTCGGTGCGCTTGGCCTCTGGGATCTGGTCCAGTTTAGTACCGGTGACCAGCAGGGGGATCTGGTTATCGGCAAAGTTCTCCCGGTCGTAGTCCCTGTGGGCGAGATGGAAATCAGACCCATGCAGGACTTGTAACAAGACGCCACAACTGAAGCGTAGGACTCTGTGAAAGAGGGGTCCACCCTGGTGGTAACGAGATCCCATTTGGGGGAACCAATCCAATCTGGCACGGTCTCACAGATTAAAGGAGAACTATGGGGGTCAGGGCTTTTCCCCATAGTTCTCCTTAGGGTCACGGGACGACATAAACTAGCGTCCTCCCGTCACCCTAGGCTCAGTATATAGGGAGCTACAGCTCGCGGTATACTGAGACGCCGCAGCCGGAGCGGATCCCGACATTACTGTCAGGATCCGCCCAGCTGCGTGACTGACAGCTGGCTCCGCCTATCTAGAGGCATAGCCAGCTATACCCGCCCCCTCCCCCGTCCGTTCTGCCAGTCAGCGCTGGAGGATCGAAGCGGGGGGGGGGAGAAATCACTGCAGGGAGCCATGAGTGACAGTCACGGCTCTCTGCAGGGAGATGATCGAGAAGTGAGCGAGCGACGGTATGTGTTCACTCACTTCCCAATCTATTGAGCCGGCCTGTGACCGTTTCATTGTCACACGTCGGCTCCAACTATGAGGGTGAGTGAAAATCACCCCCCTCATAGTTCTCCTTTAAGGTCACTGCCAACAGATGGCAGAACAAGCCAATTCAAACTAGACATGCGCACCAGCAAAAAATTCGTTTAGTTTCGATTCGGATTTTGCATTATTTCGTTTTTGGGATTCGGGTCCGAAATTAAATTCGTTTTGGAATTCGGATTCGGACAAAATTCGTTAGCGGTAGTCCGGTCGATATTTCGTTTTTGGACGAAATTTCATTGCAGTAAAAACAAATTTCGATTTTTTTTTTTTCCTAATGTCGTTTTGCTGCAACGAAATTTCGTCCATAAACGAAATTTCGACCGGACTACCGTTAAAGAGCTTCGGGAATTCGGATTCGTTTGCATTCGTTTTAGCTGTAATTCGGATGCATCCGAATCTCAGAATTTCCGAAGTTTTGTCCGAATTTCGTTTCAGACGGAAACGAATCGCACATGTCTAATTCAAACTGGGATTGAAAGAGGGACTCTAGCGGACTGTCCGTATCCTGCCCCGTCTAGTGATGTCCTTGGTAAGGTGGGTCACCGATGGATCCAGTGGGCATAGAGCATTGTTTGATGAAATCAGCATTCAGGAGGCCGGCACGGTGGAAGGACAGATAAGGTACG
>NW_017308350.1:190133-200669 GCF_000935625.1 Nanorana parkeri | reverse complement strand
ATCCACAATTCAATTCGCAATCTAGGGGGTGCCAATTAGCGGCAGAGCTCCTAAGGAGAGCCGTTTCCTGATTGGCGGTGCCACCGCTGCTTGGGGTAAAACCCGGAGGTGGCCAGACCCTGGCACTGGATCCAGTGAGAGACGAGTGATACACACAGAGGCCCCGTTCACATGTAGCGACTTATCGCGCGATCTCCGCCGCGATATCGCGCATTTTTGCCGCGCGATATCGCGAGAAGTCGCCGGCTAATGATCGTCAATGGAGCTGTCTTAGCTCCATGTCGCAAGTCGCTTCTACAGGACCCTTTTTTCGGCGGATTTTGCTTTTTTTCTATGGAGCCCGACGGAGAAGGTCGCGCTACCGTCGCCCCGAAAGTCGCGCTATCCCGGCCGCTGCAAAGGTATGTCGCTACATGTGAATGGGGCCAGAGGGTGTAATGATTAGAATTGATGGTTGTCTCATGGACACAGGCCTCTCCTTTCAATGATTGATGCCAGCTTACAAGGTAGGCACACCCAACAGTGGTATTCTATAGATGGGGTCGGTGTGCTGAGTCGGCGCCTGGTGTTATAAGAAGGAGGTCCGCTTTAACTCTCCGGCATCTACCAGAACCTCAGACGTCAGCTTTGGGTGGCCTCCCGTCTGCAGCCCCTCGCCGTCCTGGTTTGGCTTTGGAAGTGTCATGTGAGGGTTGGGATGGAAAAGGAAATGGTCTGGTAGGAGGGCGGGGCATACTCACCCCCCGGTGACCAGCACACCCGTCGGCTGTAGATCTTTGGTGAGAGACTCCAGCAGCCAGCGGTGCAGATTCTGAGAGGACTTCTTGTTGGTGAGGTCGTGGACGAGGAGGATTCCTGCAAACACAAATATAAAGCTGAAGTTTAATCTGATATTTAACCTTCCGGAGGTCAGATAGAAGACTGAAGGGGAGGACGGAGGTCAGATAGAAGACTAAAGGGAAGGACGGAGGTCAGATGGAAGACTGAAGGGAAGGCCGGAGGTCACATAGAAGACTGAAGGGAAGGATGGAGGTCAGATAGAAGACTGAAGGGAAGGATGGAGGTCAGATAGAAGACTGAAGGGAAGGCCGGAGGTCAGATAGAAGACTGAAGGGAAGGACGGAGGTCAGATAGAAGACTGAAGGGAAGGACGGAGGTCAGATAGAAGACTGAAGGGAAGGACGGAGGTCAGATAGAAGACTGAAGGGAAGGACGGAGGTCAGATAGAAGACTGAAGGGAAGGACGGAGGTCAGATAGAAGACTGAAGGGAAGGACGGAGGTCAGATAGAAGACTGAAGGGAAGGACGGAGGTCAGATAGAAGACTGAAGGGAAGGACGGAGGTCAGATAGAAGACTGAAGGGAAGGACGGAGGTCAGATAGAAGACTGAAGGGAAGGACAGAGGTCAGATAGAAGACTGAAGGGAAGGACGGAGGTCAGATAGAAGACTGAAGGGAAGGACGGAGGTCAGATAGAAGACTGAAGGGAAGGACGGAGGTCAGATAGAAGACTGAAGGGAAGGACGGAGGTCAGATAGAAGACTGAAGGGAAGGACGGAGGTCAGATAGAAGACTGAAGGGAAGGACGGAGGTCAGATAGAAGACTGAAGGGAAGGACGGAGGTCAGATAGAAGACTGAAGGGAAGGACGGAGGTCAGATAGAAGACTGAAGGGAAGGACGGAGGTCAGATAGAAGACTGAAGGGAAGGACGGAGGTCAGATAGAAGACTGAAGGGAAGGACGGAGGTCAGATAGAAGACTGAAGGGAAGGACGGAGGTCAGATAGAAGACTGAAGGGAAGGACGGAGGTCAGATAGAAGACTGAAGGGAAGGACGGAGGTCAGATAGAAGACTGAAGGGAAGGACGGAGGTCAGATAGAAGACTGAAGGGAAGGACGGAGGTCAGATAGAAGACTGAAGGGAAGGACGGAGGTCAGATAGAAGACTGAAGGGAAGGACGGAGGTCAGATAGAAGACTGAAGGGAAGGACGGAGGTCAGATAGAAGACTGAAGGGAAGGACGGAGGTCAGATAGAAGACTGAAGGGAAGGACGGAGGTCAGATAGAAGACTGAAGGGAAGGACGGAGGTCAGATAGAAGACTGAAGGGAAGGACGGAGGTCAGATAGAAGACTGAAGGGAAGGACGGAGGTCAGATAGAAGACTGAAGGGAAGGACGGAGGTCAGATAGAAGACTGAAGGGAAGGACGGAGGTCAGATAGAAGACTGAAGGGAAGGACGGAGGTCAGATAGAAGACTGAAGGGAAGGACGGAGGTCAGATAGAAGACTGAAGGGAAGGACGGAGGTCAGATAGAAGACTGAAGGGAAGGACGGAGGTCAGATAGAAGACTGAAGGGAAGGACGGAGGTCAGATAGAAGACTGAAGGGAAGGACGGAGGTCAGATAGAAGACTGAAGGGAAGGACGGAGGTCAGATAGAAGACTGAAGGGAAGGACGGAGGTCAGATAGAAGACTGAAGGGAAGGACGGAGGTCAGATAGAAGACTGAAGGGAAGGACGGAGGTCAGATAGAAGAGTGAAGGGAAGGACGGAGGTCACATAGAAGACTGAAGGGAAGGACGGAGGTCAGATAGAAGACTGAAGGGAAGGATGGAGGTCAGATAGAAGACTGAAGGGAAGGCCGGAGGTCACATAGAAGACTGAAGGGGAGGACAGAGGTCACATAGAAGACTGAAGGGGAGGACGGAGGTCACATAGAAGACTGAAGGGGAGGACAGAGGTCACATAGAAGACTGAAGGGAAGGATGGAGGTCAGATTTATATATGACAAATCCCGACTCTGTGGGGTGTTAGAGAATTCTCACCGTTAAAGCCGTTGTAAAAGGCGGCTCTGGCTTTTTTTACACTGCTGGCGCTGCCGACCGATGCCCCGACGTCCCAGAGCTCGATAAAAAATGTCTTCTCCTCTGGCGTCCCCTCCTTGTATTCGTGAAGCTGAAAGACAATTGGGATAGAAAAAGAATCAACCTTAAAGAGGAAGTGACCTCTGGAGGCTGTGCCCAGAAGCCGAGGCCAAAGGACTAATCACCAGTATGGCCCGTGGTCTCCATGCAGTGTTGATCAATCACCCCATTATGGAATTACCATGCCTCAGGCACAGTGTCCATGTGTGGAGGCGGCCATCTTGGGGCGTCTAGCGGCAGCGTATTTCCTTCCTCGTGTCAGAACCTCCAGCAAGGAAAGCAGTGAGCAGCGCAGTAGTGACATCACCGAATCTCACTAGCAGCCAGAGCCGTAGCTCGCTCCTTTTGCGGCCGAGACAAGAACAGCAAAGTGTGCCCCCCAACAGACGTGTGCGGTATGTGACCTCATGCGCCCCACCCGCCTCCAGGATGGCGGCGCGCATGCGCAGAATGCGCTGGAGGCCAAATCCAAAATAGCATAAAAATTTGTTTCGTTTGACGAAACTAAAGAAAACATTTTTTAGTATCCGTTCATTTTGCCCGAAACACATTTTTAGTCTTTGCACATGTGTAGTAATGTGTGTGCATATGTGTGCGTGAGTGTATGTATTTTTTTCACTGTTGGGGGGGCATCGGGGTAATATCATCGGTGACCCCTGACCTTTCCCTTCCCAGAGTCCTCTGCCCATACAGGTGGGGGAGGGCAGCGGGGATCCGAGAAGAAGCTGGAGCCTGTGCCGATCCTCTTCTCCCTGCCGAGCCGCGGCTGTGTTGGCCGCCTGGCACCCCTGTTGCCAATGGCGCCCTGTGTTTGTCCATGGCAACAAGTGCGAGGGGGCGCGGTCAGGCCGGCCCTGGCTGCGCCCCCTCTCAGCTGCGCCTGAGGCGAGCGCCTCACTCGCCCCATGGTACCTACAGCCCTGGAGGCAGCGGTGCCTAAGATGATCTCACACTATCAAGCCCTCTCCTAAGGGTAACGGGAGGACACAAACTAGCGTCCTCCCGTTTCAACCCTCTTTCTCCTCCTGTCAGTGTAACAGTGCAGACAGGAGGAGCCTGAACCCCCCCCCTTCCCTCCTCCGAAAGCTGCAAGATGGAAAAATGCCCAAATCTGCCGTTCAGCCTTGTGCCAGCTCTGATCTCCTCTCCTCTGCCAGGTTCTCTAAGGTAATAAGGAATACTGAGCGCGGACCTGCCACCATCTATGCATGAGATGGGGCAGTGGAGTAGTAACTGTCAGCTTGTGTTGTGAATGTCAGCGCCGGGAGTGGAGCGCCATCCTTCACATAGGCCCGGCCCGGCTCATTACTTCAAAGAAGCCGTCAGGGGAGATCTGATTACAGGATGGTTTTTTTGCCACATTAGTGTTTACTGAACATGCGCACCTATCCCACACTTCCCCCTGACCCGTGGCAGGACTCAACTAGCGTACCGGTGAGTACAGCTCGTTATTCTGGTTCTGTTTAACAGGTCGGGGACTCACCCTCACATCAGCCGAACAGCCGACAGTCCACGATGGGTTCCCTAGAACCTGGTTCTGGCACAACAGATGGACGAGGGAGGATTTCCCGACCCCTGAGAACAGAAAGATCCGAGTGAGAGCAAATATCATATCGAATACAGGAGGGGAGATATCGTCAACGTTTCTATGGTGCCCGTAGGGACTGGTGATAGACCAAATGTACTAGATGATGCGTATACACTATATTGCCAAAAGGCGCCCCTCCAAATCATGTGACTCAGGTGTTTTCCAACTTTGTGGGAGGAGTTTGGGGACGGCCCCTTCCTGTTCCAACATGACTGCGCACCAGTGCACAAAGCAAGGTCCATAAAGAAACGGATGGGGGAGTTTGGGGGGGGGAACGTGACTGGCCGCACAGAGTCCTGACCTCAACCCCATAGAACACCTTTGGGATGAATTAGAGCGGAGACTGCGAGCCCCTCCCCCAACATCAGTACCTGACCTCACAAATGGTCCAACATTCCCATAGACACACTCCTAAACCTTGTGGACGCCTTCCCAGAAGAGGCGGAGCTGTTATAGCTGCAAAGGGCGGAGCCAACCCAATACTGAACCCTACGGGCTAAGACTGGGGGGCCATTAAAGGGCGGAGCCAAATTAATACTGAACCCTACGGACTAAGACTGGGATGCCATTGAAATTCATGTGCGTGTAAAGGCGTCCCAATACTTTTGGTAACATAGTGTAGTCATTGTAGGGACTGATTGCAGAATGATTAGAATGAATTAGATGCTTTTAATTACTGAGAAGTGATCGCATGTTAGTCCTGGTAGGGATTGGGAACCCGTACACTGGCAATTGCCAGCTGTCAAAGTGACACCCGGTAGTTGCTGAGTAAATGTAGGAGCTGTGGAAGGTTCTGCTGTAAAAACATGGAGTGTCTGGTGTTCCTCAGATGGAGATACAAAGTTACATTTATATATTGATGAATTTACAGATGATTCTTCTATATGGATATGAGGACAGTTAATGTTGTACAAGTTTAACCCCCACTGTCCTTTTCTGTAAGGACTGACTTCATACTGGTCTCGGACATTATTATATGCTGGTCTCTGTAGAGTTTATATTACCCCCGGTACCCCCCTCACCTGAGTCCCCCAGCACCAACACCTTCACCCTATCCAGGGCCGCCATGTCAGCCCCGGACTCCCAGCCCCCGCTCCCCGGATCTCTCTGTTGTCACTATGACAATAGCAGTCTGTCCGCTTGTGACAGGCCAGGTACAGACCCACCTCCAGCGATGGGCGGGGAACTGAACGGAAATACGTCATGTTGCGTTCCGCGGTGGCACGCATACCCGTGTGAAGCTTAGGTGGTGTTCTATCGAAAGATCCAACTGTTGTCGGCCGTTGTTTTTGGCGGTATCTGTTTCCCCCTCGGGAGGGTTGTCACACCGACGTCTCTGCAAAACAGACCTGCCCTCAGAGTGCCAAAGACTGGCCGCATGCCCTCTTCCAATATGGCGCCGGGTTTAATAACGTCACTTGTGTGCGCCGGGCGGTCAGGTAGAGCACTGTGTTCGGTGGAAGAAAAGCGTTGTGAGGGGTGAGTGCGGGGCTGAGGGGAACCTTGGGAGGTATTCTTTACTGGTAAGGACCCCAGAATAATTTCCATCTGACTTATCATTACAGCAACAGGTGACGGTGAGCTGCCAGTGCCAGATAGAGAGAATGCCTGCAATGTTTACCTTTTCTGGAGAAGCTGCTGCTCCAGGCTCCCTGCACTGCTGACGAGCTTGGCTCACACTATCCCATGCACACAGTAACACAGGACAAAGAGAGCTTCAATTACCCCAGTGGGGACACGGATAGTTAAAAATACCTGGCAATTGAACCCTATAGGAGTGATGCAATTTGGGGGTATTTGCCCATACTTCCTGTCCCTGTGACACCAGGGCAGGAAATGGGGAAGCAGTTCCCTTGACAAGAAGCTGTAGAAGAGCCTAAACCATTATCAGAAAGTGTAACTTTTCCTCTCTATACTGAGAATGCATTTTCTTTGTCTATGTGCCTGTGGGAGAGTTATGCCATAACTTCCTGTCCTGACAGGAAGTGAGAGCAAATCTCCCCATATGAACACAACAGTAAAAATCATGTTTCTCTTATTCTGTCCCCTCTCTCAGGTCATATTTCAGGAGACATGACGGACCCCGAGGTTGTGACGGAAGTCCCGGCCGTGCTGAAGCGCCTGGCTAAGTACGTGGTGCGCGGCTTCTACGGGCTGGAGCACGCGCTGACGCTGGACATCCTGATCCGGAACCCCTGCGTGAAGGAGGACGACATGCTGGAGCTCCTGAAGTTCGACCGCAAGCAGCTGCGCTCCGTCATCAACACCCTAAAGGGGGACAAGTTCATCAAATGCCGGATGCGGGTGGAGACCGCCCTGGACGGCAAGACCACGCGGCACAACTACTACTTCATCAACTACCGCCTGCTGGTCAACGTGGTGAAGTACAAGCTGGACCACATGAGGCGCAGGATCGAGACCGACGAGAGGGACTCCACCAACCGGGCGTCCTTCAGGTGTCCCAACTGCTGCAGCACCTTCACCGACCTGGAGGCCAATCAGCTCTTTGACTCCATGACAGGTATGCCGGGTGGTCCGGGGATCGTTACCAGAAATATGGCCGAGACGAGCTCGAGTCAAGACCTAAAATGCCCTTTGACCGCCTCAGTGCCAATATGTCCCCCCCCCCCTTCCTGTCCACTTTTCAGCACAGTGATACTTTGACTGACGGACACTCCGTCACACAAGCCCCGAATGAAGTTAAAGGAGAACTATGAGGGGGGTGGGGTGCTTTTCACTCAGCCTCATAGTTCTAGCCGACCTGTGACAATGAGACTGTCACAGGTCGGCTCAGTAGATCGGGAGGTGAGGGAACACATACCGGCGTTCGCTCACCTCTCGATCCTGTCACTGCTCTCTGCCGTGACAGGGGGAGGGGCTGGATTCCCCTCTCCCCGCTCCGATCCTCCAGCGCTGACTGGCAGAACGGACGGGGGAGGGGGCGGGTACAGCTGGCTCTGCCTCTAGATAGGCAGAGCCAGCTGTCACTCACGCAGCTGGGCCGATCCCGACGTCCAGGTCGGGATCCGCTCCGGCGGCGGCGTCTCTGTACAGTCCCGCGAGCTGTAGCTCCCTATATACTGAGCCTAGGGTGACGGGAGGACGCTAGTTTGTGTCCTCCCGTAACCCTGAGGAGAACTATGGGGAAAAGCCTTAACCTCATAGTTCTCCTTTTTAAGAAATGTTTTAAAACAGAGCTTTCTTATAGTCCAGGGCAACCACAGCAAAGACGGAAAGGGACGTGTTTTCCCCCAAGTTCCCTTAACTGGGCCTCGGCGGGTTTTAGTAAACGTGGGTTTTTACTTTTATGATGTGAAGGAAAAAAAGACCAAAAAATTGGGTTAAAAACAATTTTCCTAACTTACTGTTAAAAAAATTATATTTTATTCGCTTAACCGATCTGATCCCGAAGCTTATTCACAAGGATCAGGTGGTGTTTGTACCCAGGCGCAGTGCCAAGGATAACACCAAACGCGCGATCACTTTGATCCATTATTCACACTCCCACGGCCTTCCCTTTTGTTTGTTCTCGGTTGATGCTGAGAAAGCATTTGACCGCATCAGCTGGTCATTCCTGGAGGCCTCCCTATTGCACTTGGGCCTTCCCCCCCAAGTTTGTTGACATGATCATGGCATAGTATCACCGGCCCTTTGCTAGGGTTTGCGGGCTAACGGAAATTTGTCGGCCTCGTTTCCAATCCATAACGGCACCCGGCAGGGATGCCCCCTTTTGCCCCTTGCTCTATATCTTAGTGATGGAGCACTTAGCCAATGCGATTAGAGGCAATGACTCCGTCCGGGGACTTCAGATAGGTGGCCAAGTCCACAAACTGGGCCTCTATGCGGACGACTTGCTTCCCTACCTCTCAAATCCTGTAGTGGGCATTCCCTCCTTCATGGAGGAATTGAAACTTTTTGGACACCTGTCCAACAATCGGGTGAACCTGCAGAAGTGTGAACTACTGAATGTTTCCTTGACCCAAGCTGAGGCGGACTGCGCGAAGTTCTTTCCCCTTTACGTTGAAATCCGGCTACCTGACTTATTTGGGGGTCCGCATCCCGGCAGACCTCGCAGTTCTTTATTCTCTGAATTATGCCCCCTTACTACGCTGCGTTGAGGGTACACTCCTCACTTGGATGAATCTTCATCACACTTGATGAACGTAATATACAGGGGTACAGGTAATATACAGGGGTACAGGTACTCCTAGAATGAGATCCTAATAGGTTGGACTTGATGGACTAATGTCTTTATTCAACCTCAAATACTATGTAACTATGTAACTTGGTTTGGCTGAATTGCCCTCTTTAAAATGAACCTACTCCCTCGCTGTCTCTATCTCTTCCAAACCCTCCCTATCCGTCTTCCCGCCCTCTTCAGCAGACTGCGGTCTGCCGTCCTACGCTACATACGGAGGTGTCTCAAACAAAGGATACGATATACAGTCCTAACAATGCGGAGGGAACGAGGTGGGGCGGCACTCCCGGACCTGGAGGTCTACTATAGAGCCACTCATTTATCACATTGGGTAGAATGGTTTGACACCAGGGACCCGGCTCTTTGGGTTTCCCTGGAGCGGGAACTGTCCCCGTCTCCTCTAACAAATCTCCCTTGCATCCCGGCAACGGCCGTCCAGCTCTACGTTACCCTTCTTTCTCACCCCGGTGCTCAAAGTATGGGATTCTACAAGGCTTAAGTATAAATCGTTGACTTCCCGGGGCTTGATGACTCCTGTCCTGGCTCATCCGGAGTTCCCTCCTGGATGAGGGGTCCGAAGGTTCCTGAGTTGGGAGGTGACGACTCCTTCATACATTTTTCAGGGACTCTGTGGGGGAACCCTTCAATCCCTGGCCCGACTTTTTGCTCCTGACCCTGTGCCGTTAACTGCCTGATTCGCTTACCACCAACTGCAACACTTTGTATGTAGACTTTCCTCATCCTATTTTGACAAGTACTTGTCAAAATGCCCCGATGCCTAGCGCCGAAGCTTGCGTTTTGTTTTTGTTTTTTTGTTACCTTCCGTGGTGGCTGGGTTCCTCTGGGCAGGCTGGAGGAGCGTCGTGTCACTGCTGTAGGCGGAGCTCCAGGGGGGGTCTAATGTAGTGTGTCATAGACTCGCCTTTCCTCGCCGCCTCCTACTCCAGCGCCGGCTCTTAACATCGAGGACAGCCGGGGTGGTCCAGCTGACAATCTTTCCCCTCATATACCCAGAAGGCAAACGTATAGCCACTTTTGATCCCGCAAAGTTGATAAAACTTTATCCCATACCGAGCGTGCTTTGAGGGGATATATTGTACTTTGTACTACATGTGTGTGATTTACGGCCATGTGTGTTTTTATGTGCGTGATTAAGCCAGTGGCTGCTGTCCCTTTAGTGGAAAAAGTGCAGCAGCAATGACATGTCACTGGAAGTGTCAGTATACTGACCTGCATAAAAAAACAATGCAGCGTCAGTGCTGTTAAGATGGCATATGCCTCCTCCAAACTAAACTTGTGCATAATTTAGCAACACACTACCTATCGACCTGACCTACAGACTAAATTAATAACACATTTTTTTCATAACGTACTACATATCTACCTATGTAACTAACTGACCTACAGACTAAATTGCCAACAAATTACTAAGCACACACTTTTTTTTAACTTACTACCTACTTACATATCTGACCTACAAACAAGCAAATTACTAACAAATGTTTATTTATCTTACCTAACCCTAAAACTGACTAAAACACTGATCTCTGTCTCTCTCCTTAGTGAGGAGAAAGAGGCAAAGATCACTCAGTCAAAGGTGGTGTTTAAACACAGCACCTTGACCGCAGCCAATCAAAGTGATTTGGGAGCAATGCATGTAATGCTTCGGAATCACTATTGGCTATACTCTGTATTGTTTTTGAAAAAATGTCACCTGTCCTTTTTAGAGAAAGTATTGGTAATTGGTATCGGCAAGTACATGAGGGCCAGTACTTGTACTTGGTCTTAAAAAGTGGCATTGGGACATTTAAATATATATATATATTTCT
>NW_017308350.1:187005-190108 GCF_000935625.1 Nanorana parkeri | reverse complement strand
CCTGGCTCATCACATCAGGAGGTGAGTGAAGAAGGGGAGGGGGCTGGTTGTGTGTAAACGCTGCCGGTGTTTACATTTGTGATCGCAGTGATTGGTTCACGGCGATCACAAGGCACAGGGACACTCTGATTGGATCTGTGCATTTTCCCTGTGATCTGTGCTGTCTAATGACAATCGCAGGCACTGAGCCCACATCTGGTGTCTGCTGAGCCAACGAGCGCTTTTGCTCGTCCAGTCAGAGTAAAGGGTGAAGGCTGAACATGGATGGCGTCGTCCTTCTGGAGAGATAAGCTGCTGAAAGGGGGGAGTGGCCTCTGTGAGTGAGAATACCTGGAAATGTTACACTTGGCACAACAATAATATCTGATGACTGGTCCACTTTAATTTTCAATAGAAGGATTAGTGCATCTTGCAGAGTCCAATCAGGATTGTGTGTGATCAGGTCTTTAAACGAATGGTCTCTCATTATTAGGATCCCCGAGACCCCAGGGGGTGGGCAACCTCGGCACTGCAGCTGTGGTGAAACTACAAATCCCACGTGGCATTGCAAGACTAACAACCAGAGAGGCAGAAGCATGATGGTATTTGTAGTTTCCCCACAGCTGGAGTGCCGAGGTTGCCTACCCTAGACCTAGACCTACCCTAGACCATCAATCATTGGGGGCGGTGGTGTTAGATCCCCTCCATAAAGGTAATGGAGATGAACGCTCCAGGTTCACACTCCTCAGGAGAGATGGAGGAACGGATGCTCGCCATCCTGATGTGTTTTCTTTCGGTCCCGGGCTCCCAGGGACCTGAGAACCGATGGGGTAAAGGGGGGTGCGGATGGGGGGCACATGAAAAGGCACCACAGAAGTGACAGCCGCCGGATCGCTTCTACAATGTAGCCGGCAGCCTGCTGTTCTAGTCACCAGACTCAATGCTGCCTTGCGGCCGGGAGTTTGTTTACATGCCACCAATCTAGAGTTCACCGATGGCAGTATACAAAGAGTTAAAGGAGAACTCTATTTCATTTTTTTATTTTAACCCCTGCATTGCCTCTTAAATATCAAATATATACTCACCTCCTCAGAGCCAGGCGCTGTGATAGCGCTCCCTACTGCCTGTCTCCTCCCACTGTAGTGATATGTCCCGCGCCATCCTTATGTCCTATACAGTGGTGTATAGAACGTGATGACTCTGGGACCTTAGACCGCTGCAGCAGAGGGGGAGAAGGGTGGCAGGGACTTCCTGTCTATGGGGGCTCCAGCGTCGACTGCACATCATTGCTCTGGACTGGCTTTCTGCTAGTGACATCAATTGATAGAGCAATGTGCACCAGGGGAGCATGTGATGGGGGTGACAATGCAGGTGCACAATTAGGAAACTGACAGAGCGTTGTCACCCTATAACAGGCAGTGCCTAAACAAGGACCTTCGTGGCAGGATCACCAGGGATTGTTTTAAATAAAACTACAGATTTAGACGATCGAAAACGACTTTTGAAATGCCTTTACCCCCTTGAGCCCCAAGGCCCTTTTTGTCCCTAATCCCCCAACCCTGCGCCCCGCCACCCCCGATGCAGCAAGCGAACACTTCTGTTATCTATTGATGGCTAAGTTACATAACCCCCCCCCAACCCCACCATCTCTCGTTTGCTATTCTTATTCAATGGCCAAGCTTCTCGGTGCTGCGCAGAGGTTTCCCAGCAGGGGGCGCTCTCCACCTTGGCCTGGCCACCTTCCAGTAAGATGCTGAGACGGGTACCAAAATAATCTCGGCTTCCTCCAAGGATCTGTCCTTCCTCCTCTGCTCATCCTCATTAGGTGGACGCAGTTTATCAAACTCGCAGGAGCAGCCGCAGCTTGTTGGACTAATATGCAATGATATCCCTTCCCTGCCAGATGGTCAGAGAAGGCTCCTTGGAAGGACGAAGAGGGTCGGCCTGCCCGAGAGCTCCGTCGCCCGCTCGTGCCCCTGGCAGACGCTGCTCATTTATTAATTTTTTTGCCTGACCTGAGGCTGCCATATGTCTTTTGATGCCACTCGCCTCGTCCCCGCTCGCTTCAGCAACTTTTCCCAACCTTTTGTAACACGGAGGAACCCTTGAAATAACTTTCAGGTCTTCCCTGTTAATATGATATCTGCTCTTCGCTGTGCATTACCGTGGACACAAACTAGCGTCCTCCCGTCACCCAAAGCTCAGTATTCGCGAGCTACAGCTCTATATACTGAGACCACCGCAGCCGGGACGGATCCCGACATTACTGTCTGGATCCACCCAGCTGCGTGAGTGACAGCTGGCTCTGCCTATCTAGAGGCGGAGCCAGCTGTACCCGCCCCCTCCCCCCGTCCGTTCCGCCAGTCAGCGCTGGAGGATCGGACAGGGGAGGGGGGGAATCCCTGCAGGGAGCCGTGACTGACAGTCACCTCCCTCTACAGGGACAGGATCGAGAAGTGAGCGAACGACCGTATGTGTTCGCTTCTAAAAATATTTTAATGCTGTTATTGAGCTCTCCACGGTGAAATACCTCTTGTTCCTGTCCGGAGAGGTGCGTAGTGCCGTCTAAAAGCGCCCAGATATATGTGAACGCCCCATTTTGTCTTTGGCCTCTATAATAATAACGCATTGCCTCCATTGTATACACATGGTTTTAGCGAGGGGGCTCATGCGTCAGTGACGAGCGTTCATCTCCTAGGGTCACCCCCGGGGGCCCCCATGACGGTGCAGGAAATGCCCCTGCTATTCATCGTGATCCGCGCTTTGTGTGTTCCGGGCCGTCTTGTCGGAGTGACCTTGAGGTCTCGATGGAGGACGGAGGCTGAAGGCAGACGGCGCTTACATTATTCTGCAGCACTGGCGGGTCTCTGCCGCTGATGCCAAGCTCACAGCGAGCTAATCCCTGCAATGAAAATCGCCCTGCGTTCATCCCGCATTGCTTGTCCGCGGACCTCGCCGAACGGCTGTTTATTATGCTTTGCATTTGATTGAGAGAATGGTGTACAGGGACTGCGCCTTCATACTAAGCTACTGTAATCATGACCCTAACCCTAACCCTAACCCTAACCCCCCCAGCAAACAATATTTTATTCTGGTAACTATGGAGTTAATAGCAATAATAAAA
>NW_017308350.1:180566-186121 GCF_000935625.1 Nanorana parkeri | reverse complement strand
TTTTATATATATCTCCAAATTTACATGTAGACCAAGTTAGTTACAGGTGTTTGGGACAAACTGGATAACACTGCTGGGGATGCGTGCAGTCGGCTTTTATTCCTCTAGCTGCCATCGCCGCAACTATTCCATCAGCACTATAGCAGCTGGGAGTGTGGTCACATTTTTTTGACAGCTTTCTTCTACATGCTGAGGAAGGTGCCATATCAATCCTGCCCCCCCCCAGCACCTTGTCATGTGTCCTGGGCTCACCTGTCCGTCCTGGGTGCCTCGGACCTCCGTGGTCGGTTTCAGAATGTTTCAGAATGTCCCTGAGTAGTATGGCCCCGGAAGTGTTCAGCTCTGAGCACTTTCGGGTTTTGCTTAGCTCTGAGCACTTTCAGGGTCAAAATTGACAAAGCTTACCCACTCTGGCCAGGAAGAATTTGATCAAGCACCTGTCCCTCCTTGGTGCCTCGGGCGATCTGTTAGCTGATCTCCCGTGGGGAGCATGAACCCAGAAGTGCTCGGCTCTGAGCACTACATTTTTTTTCCTGACTGACCGCTTCTACATGTTTACGAAGGTGCCATATCAACCGCCCCCCCCTCCCACAGCACCTTGCCATGTGCCCTGGGCTCACCTGTCCCTCCTAGGTGCCTCAGACCTCCATGGCAGGTTCCAGAATGGAGAGCAGTGTTTGCTGATTTTCCTTGGGTAGTATGAACCTGGAAGTGCTCAGCTCTGAGCGCTTCCAGTATCAAAATTGTCAAACCTTGGCCACTCTGGCCAGGAAGAAATTGGTCAAGCACCTGTCCGTCCTGGGTTCCTCAGACCTCCATGGCGGATGTCGGAATGGAGAGTGGTGATTTTGTTCGCTTATCTCCCGTCGGTAGCATGAACCCAAAACTGCTCAGCTCTGAGTACTTCCAGGTTTAGACTTGTCAAAGCTTGGCCACTCTGGCCAAGAAGACGTTGATCAAGCACCTGTCCCTCCTGAGTGCCTCATACGCACGTGGAGTGCAGCTAACCATTCGCTGATAACCCCTGGGTAGCATGAACCTGGAACTGCTCAGCTCTGAGCACTTCCTGGTTTAGACTTGTCAAAGCTTGGCTACTCTGGCCAGGAAGAATATGATGAAGCACCTGTCCCTCCCGGATTTCTCAGACCCCCATGGCAGATGTCAGAAAGGAGAATGCCGATCCGTTCGCTCATCTCCCCTGTGGTGGCATAATTCTGTAAATGCCCAGCTCTGACCACTTCCAGGTTTAGACCTGTGAAAGCTGGGCTTCTCTGGCCAGGAAGACGTTGATCGGCTTCAGTAGAGTGCAGAGGTGGCATGATCAGTTTAACAGACCCCTGATGTTACCTTAAAGAGAACCTGTCACCTGCACTATGCTATCACATAGGGGGCTTGTCTATCGTGCAGGTTATAGGTTCTCTTTCAGGGAAGCATCAGGAATCTGTTGGACTGATGGTGTCATCTCAGCACTCTGGTGAAGCTGATTGAGCTTGACCAACTTCTTCCTGGCCAAGCTTTGACAAAGCTGAACCCGGAAGTGCTCAGAGCTGAGCACGCAGTCTCCTTTCCCTCAACATTGTTTCACTTGCCTGCAGCTGAAGAGCGGCATTTTAATGAAGGAAGGTGGAGCTTTTTTTGAAACCATAACAAAACCATTCCCCTACCCATCAGGAAGGAGGACCTGTTGAAGTTGATAGGTGTCCCGCTCTTGGTGCGATCACTGGTTTAGAATATGACCGCATGTTACAGAGGCGCCTTGACACCAAGACCCTTGTCCCGAACCTGGAAATAATAGGCGGGTCCTCTTTGCTGACTTTTATGTTGTATGAGTGAATGCCCGTTTTGCAGTTTTCCCGCCCTTCTCCATTTTTTTTAACATGACCCGGCATCTACCATGTTTTGGTACTGGACGGGCGCGCCCATCATGGCAACCACCGAGCGTATTTTCCTGCATTTCGCGCGCAGCTGACGATCTAAATCCGCTTTGACCTCCTGCGTGCTGCAGTGCCGATTCTCCTATTTTTTAGGTTTCGTACGGTAATCCCCATATTAAAATTCCGGCAGCATGCGCGGGGGGCGGTTTGGCCGCCGTCGTCCCAGTTTGCGCGCCGTGGGAAATAACAGCGTTTTCTGTTACAGGGATTTACCCTGAAATCTCTAAAGAGGAGATAATCGGCTCTTCCCGCCTCGCTCTGTACTGCGGAGGTTCTCGGAGGACTTCAGCGTATTCCAGTCACATAATATATTATTGCAGCATTATCCGTCCAGCAGCCACATCGAGTAGCTTCTGCTGAATCGCGACGCGGTAAAGAGAAACTGTCACTTTGACCATGGAGGGCACTTTACCTGCACTCCTCCTGCGCAGCCGGACAGGTTGTCGGCGACCAGAGGGGGGAGAGGTGGTGCCTCTTCTTCGGTCGCGTGTCCATGCCCAGGCATGGCATTTGCTGGGATATACACTGTATTGCCAGAAGTATCGGGACGCCTTTACACGCACGTATTGCACGGGTGACAACCTATCACGGCACCGCGCTTGTAGTCACAGAGCTCCTGAGAGCGACCCGTTCTCTCACCAATGTCTGTAGAAGCGTCTGCACGCCGAGGTGCCTCGTCCTATACACCGGGGGCCACGGAGGGGATTGGAACACCTGAATCCAATGATTTTGGGGGGGTGTCCTAATACTTTTGGCAATATAATGTATAATTGGTCACTGCATGAGCTCAGCTCTGCTCTTAACTTGCAGCAAAGTCGCCCGGTGGCATTGAAAGGCCATCAAACTTCTGAGAAGTTAACTCCATGTCGTGGGGATTGGCGAGGTGCATCAGCCTGGCGCATTGCGAACAGCCTTGTCTCGCTTTTAGAAGCGACGCTGGCCTTGGGTTCTCTTCAGCTTCTCTCCATCCCGGCTAACTTCTCTATTGTGCCGCGTTTGCAGGGGCAGTGTCGGCTAAGTGGTGGGAAATCCAGTGGGCGTGCAGAATGCGGCGGATGTGCCGCCAGACGCTGTGTGAATAGCAGACCTTGAACCCTCTGCCGTCTGCTGCCTTCACCCTCCTATAGAACTTTTATTAACTAAGTATTCACAGCAAGCGCTTCAGTGCTGAAAGTGTCACTAAATCCTCACATTATCAGTGTGTACCAGTGCCTCCCCCCGGTGTCTGGGCACCAGTGCCTCTTGGACATCCAACAAGCTTTATTGCAAGTAGTGCAAACTCACAAAGTCCAATGGTGGCACTTCCTTTACCGGCAGACCCTTTTCTTCACTTACAATGCATTTCTCCCCGATAGGGGCTTCGTTCGCAGTATACATGGACTTGGCTCATCTGCTCCTGCTGCTTTGTCCAGTCAGAGGGCCCAGGGTGTGTTCCTGACCTAGCTGTGCGGTCTAGCTGGAGTGCTGAGTACCTAACTCAGCACAGGGATGGTGGGAGCTCCTCATAATGGGCACAGCGGGTGTACAGACCCGGGAACTCAGCACAGGGATGGAGGGGGCCCCTCATAATGGGCACAGCGGGTGTACAGACCCGGTAACCAGCACAGGGATGGTGGGAGCTCCTCATAATGGGCACAGCGGGTGTACAGACCCGGGAACTCAGCACAGGGATGGTGGGAGCTCCTCATAATGGGCACAGCGGGTGTACAGACCCGGGAACTCAGCACAGGGATGGTGGGAGCCCCTCATAATGGGCACAGCGGGTGTACAGACCCGGGAACTCAGCACAGGGATGGGGGGAGCCCCTCATAATGGGCACAGCGGGTGTACAGACCCGGGAACTCAGCACAGGGATGGTGGGGGCCCCTCATAATGGGCACAGCGGGTGTACAGACCCGGGAACTCAGCACAGGGATGGTGGGAGCCCCTCATAATGGGCACAGCGGGTGTACAGACCCGGGAACTCAGCACAGGGATGGGGGGAGCCCCTCATAATGGGCACAGCGGGTGTACAGAGCTGGGAAGTTTTAACTTTGTAAAACGCAATCAGTGGTGAGAATACAAAAGTCAATCTCGCTTTAGATAAAAGTTGTGGAAAACAATTGGTGGAGTGGACATTCTTTGGCATATATTGTAGAAGTCGCCATCTAGGAATGCACAGAGGCAAAGTTTCCTCTCGGCACGTTTCATAGAATAGCCCCTGATAAGAAATGATGACGCCTCTTATTCATGGAAGTCTTTGATCACAGCGCACGCAGGGATGCAGCGCGATGAGTCAGGGTACCATCTTGTAGAGCAGTCTTGTACTTTGCCTCTCCCTTTTCTTTCCTCAGGGACGTTCCGTTGTACCTTCTGTCAGACCGAGGTGGAAGAAGACGAGTCCGCTATGCCGAAGAAAGACGCCCGGACTTTAGTTGCCCGGTTTAATGAACAGATCAAGCCTTTGTATGACCTGCTGCGGGAGACGGAAGACATAAACCTGGCACATGAGATCCTGGAGCCGGAACCTACCGAGATCCCGTCTCTCAGGCAGAGGTAGGTGCTTCCCCTTGGTGCGGCCCGGCCGCCATCTTGCTGTTGCGACATAATAGCTAATAGTGGTAATTGGTCGTTTCCATCTGGACCTGTTCCGTAATGTGGAAGATGTTTCAAAGCTTCTCCAAGCCAAGTTCTAATAAGATACGCCAGCATTTCTATCCACACGGGTAGCACAGTCCTCCTAGTTCAGGGGTAGGCAACCTTGGCACTCCAGCTGATGAGCAATTACAATTCCCATAAGGCATTGCAGGACTCTGACAGCCATGGGTATGACTCCCAGAGGCACAGGCATGTTGGGTCTTGTAGTTTCAGAACAGCTGGAGTGCCAAGGTTGCCTACCACTGTCCTAATTCGAGCCGACGTGTGACAATGAAACTGTCACAGGTCGGCTCAATAGATCGGGAAGTGAGTAAACGCATACCGTCGCTCACTCACTTCTCAATCTATCCCTGCAGAGAGTGGTGACTGTCACTCACGGCTCCCCACAGAGATTCCCCATTCCCTCTCCGATCCTCCAGCATTGACTGGCGGAACGGAAATGCGAGGGGGCGGGTACAGCTGGCTCTAGCTCTAGATAGGCAGAGCCAGCTGTCACGCAGCTGGGCGGATCCAGACATAATTGTCGGGATCCGCTGCGGTGGTCTCAGTATACCGCGAGCTGTAGCTCCCTATATACTGAGCCTAGGGTGACGGGGGGACGCTAGTTTATGTCCTCCTCCCCCCCCCCCCGCCTCATAGTTTTCCTTTTAACCCAATCATTATGGGATGTGCACATGGTGATTGTCCGAGAACAGGATGGAAGCTGTGCATTGTATGTAGGTGATGGATGGTGCTGTGGGCTCCCACCCCAGTTCAGGGAGGGTTGATCCAGCTTGATGTAGATGGCCTCTTGTGAACCAGTTGTCCTCTCTGCCCAACAAGTGCACCTCACTGTCCTCCGAAGACGAGTATCTTCCCAACACTCATTAGAACTGACAATGTGGCTTGGACGAGCTATGAAACGTCTTCAACATCACAGATCGGGTCCAGACGAATGTTACTACCTACTACTAGCTATCCCATGACCTAGATAGACGAGAGACG
>NW_017308350.1:177842-180262 GCF_000935625.1 Nanorana parkeri | reverse complement strand
CGCCATCTTGCCTCCTTTGTGGTGGGGGGGGGGGGGGGGGGGGGCAAAATGGCTGCTTCTATCCTCTCCGCAGGGACTCTTGACCACCGTTGACCTCTGTCTGTGGAAGAATGACTGGTATTAGCCAATTTTCAGCCTTCTCGTGTGAAAAGGCGACTTGCCAGCCAGTCTATAAGGAAAGCTGTCCCAACATCCTCCTCCTCCATACGTTTTAAACATTTTGGAATCTTTCCATGAATTTTTGATTGGAAAAAAAGTGCAATTGTAGAGTCCTCAACAATGCGGCACCATTGGCTTCACAAGTTTTAAAATTGGGGTAAAAATTGATCTGGCCCCTCCCTCCTTTTTTATTATTATGACCAGTGACCTGTAACTCGAGGTGCCGCTCAGTCCCCTGTGCTATGTTCTGTGATTGCAAAGGAAATTGCTTCCTCTGTGGCCCGGTGCTGTCATTGGGTGGCTGAGGGTCACCACGAGTTGCACGGCGTTGGTAAATAGCAGTAAAAACTAGGGATGCACCGATACCACTTTTTTTAAGACCGAGTACGAGTACCGATACTTTTGATCAAGTACTCGCAGATACCAATTACCGATACTTTTTCTTAAAGGGACAGGTCACATTTTTTCTAAAGCAATACAAACTAATGCTTCAAGGTCACTTTCTTAATATTATGATTCATGAGATGACGAGGGAGCATGACGCCGGCTTCCCGGCCAATCAGAATGCCGGGGGCGCTGCGTCATTACGTCATTGCACGCTACCCGGCTTCCTGATTGGCCGGGAAGTCGGCTCCGTGCTCTCTCATCACAAGGGACGAGAGAGCATGGAGCCGTTTCCTGGCCAATCAGGAAACCGGGCAGCGTGTAATGATGCGCAGCCCGGCTTCCTGATACAGGAAGTACTCGTGCTAGGTATCGGAGCATTTGGGCGAGTACGAGTGCTCACCCAAATACTTGGTATCGGCGCATCCCTAGTAAAAACCCAGCAGAGGTTCTTCCCCTTCATCCCGCGCTACCTGAAAAACCTGTTTTGGCCGGGGTTCCTCTTTAAAGCACACACCCCACTGGTGTCCCTATAAGCCGGCAGTGCCGGCCGCACAAACATTGTTGTGTTGTGCGCAATGTGTTCTCTTGTCAGTGCAGAAAAGTACATTCTGTTCCGTAAGTGTCTCAGCGAATCACCTCCCCCCCCGCCACCCTCAGATCTGTCGTTCCAATTCAGCACAGGGATGGTGGCAGCCCCTCATAATGGGCACAGCTATTTATATATGAAATAGATGACGAGCTTGTTTTCCCTTTTCATGTTTTCCAGCAAAGAGCGTGCAGCGGCCGCATTAGCCGCGGCCTCCGGCCCCCACAGGGAGACCTGGTCCAAGGGCCCCTCGTACGAGGACCTTTACACGCAAGATGTGGTCATCAGCTTGGAGGAGCAGGAGAACCCGCAGAGGTTGGCGGCCGAGGGCAAACCAGCCAAAGAGAGGCCCATCTGGCTGAGGGAGAGCACGGTACAGGGAGGAGCCTACGCCGAAACCGCCAACATCCAAGATGGTAAGAAACTGGAGGGGGTTCAAGTAATATGTCTCCTGTCTGCTTGCCTGCCAGCGTAGCGCGGGGAGGGCCCTTCTGCCGGTGGCCGCCAGCGCGGGGAGGGCCCTTCTGCCGGTGGCCGCCAGCGCGGGGAGGGCCCTTCTGCCGGTGGCCGCCAGCGCGGGGAGGGCCCTTCTGCCGGTGGCCGCCAGCGCGGGGAGGGCCCTTCTGCCGGTGGCCGCCAGCGCGGGGAGGGCCCTTCTGCCGGTGGCCGCCAGCGCGGGGAGGGCCCTTCTGCCGGTGGCCGCCAGCGCGGGGAGGGCCCTTCTGCCGGTGGCCTCCAGCGCCTGAGGGATGTACATTCATAAACGCATTTACCTCTTTCCAGACCTGAACCCGGAGGGTTTCCACGACCACGAGGAAGGCCGCCCAGTGACAGACGACAACGAAGAGGTCATGCAGGCGCTGCTGAAACACGAGAAGAAGACTGCGGCGGCCGTCGCCGGTGTTTCAGCGGCTCCAGCATCCAGCGCGATCGCCGGCAGCGACTCCGACAGCGACACCAGCGAGTCCGACCAAGACAGCCCGGCTCCCCGCCGCCCCGCAGCTTCCCATCGCTTCGAATTGGACGACGACGACGATGACGAGTTCGAAGAAGTGCAGACGGACCCGAGGGTCACCGTTGGGGGGCGGAGCTACCTTTACAGCGAGGTGAGTCAGCGGCCCGAACTGGTGACGCAGATGACGCCTCAGGAGAAGGAAGCGTACATCGAGATGGGACAGAAAATGTTTGAGGACATGTACGAGTGAGTCTCCGAGTCAGACGGCGGGATGTGAGAACAGACGACGCATCCCGGCATGGAATCCCAAATCTCTTCCACAAACCCCCCCCC
>NW_017308350.1:176808-177764 GCF_000935625.1 Nanorana parkeri | reverse complement strand
TTTACACCTCCGCAGGCGTTTGGTTTTAATTTTGATGCATTTTATTGGTGGCGAGTATAGGCAGATTTTAAAAACTAAAGCGGAATGTTTCAGCTGAGAAGCTTTATAGACAGAAATCCAGAGCTGACGGTGACAACGTATACGAGGGAGTGTCGGCCTGGATACCGTCCTATTCATGGGCCAGGGACGCGACGCACAGACATCGGCCTGCAGCTCTTCCACACACGAGGACGAGAGCGCTTCACATTGAAGATATGAAGGAACAATACAGAGCGTGGTGGGGTAGAAAATCTCCCTTCAATGTTGAATAGTATAATGAAGGCGCTCACAATTCAAATCCTTAGCATTGCCCTGGAGCGCGCGCACCCTCTGACCTGGCCCTGGAGCGCGCGCACCCTCTGACCTGGCCCTGGAGCGCGCGCACCCTCTGACCTGGCCCTGGAGCGCGCGCACCCTCTGACCTGGCCCTGGAGCGCGCGCACCCTCTGACCTGGCCCTGGAGCGCGCGCACCCTCTGACCTGGCCCTGGAGCGCGCGCACCCTCTGACCTGGAGCGTGCGCACCCTCTCACTTTGTGCCGCAGTGCACACACCTCTCTTGCTAGGGTAACGGCTTCCATCGATGCGCATAGCGAGCATGCAGTCACTAGGCACACACATTGCGGACAAGAAGCAGAAGGCCATGCGACAGGTTGCATGCGCTCCATTGCTGGGTCCGAGGTTGCGTGGACCCCAACGTTGGCCTGGGACCCCGAGCCACCAGGAGCTGTTCTGGGATTCAGTGACACGCTACGTGTGGAAGGATTGTGAGTGCGTTATTATTGCTTTGCGGCGTTAAATTCAGATTTCTACACCGCGCCACTCTCCTCTGTTCCTTTATATCGACAGAGAACTCTGTCCCTAAAATGTTTTTTGTAGATCGGCGGTCATACAACCCCCCCACCCCCAAGCCGCACA
>NW_017308350.1:173319-176759 GCF_000935625.1 Nanorana parkeri | reverse complement strand
ATACAAGATGGCCGCCGGTAATCACGTTTGTCTTCATATCGGGCGCCAGCAGCAGAGCAGAGACATCTCTTCGAGTCCTTTCACAAGATGCATTTTTTCCTATCCAGTGTGTGAAGCCGACATTAGAACTCGGCAGTGTTAGAGGTGAGAGGTGAAGTGTTGGGGGTTGCATTGTTTTTAGGTGGTCAGTGTGAGATTTTAGAGGGTTCAGTGTAAAAGGTTTAGGTTTAGGTTTGGTGTTGGGGTTAAATTCCAGGGGGTTAGGTCTCAGGGGTTGGGTTCCTTTTTAGTGTATTAGGTCAGGTATTGGATTTCAGGGGGTTAGGTCTCAGGGGTTGGGTTCCAGGGGGTTAGGTCTCAGGGGTTGGGTTCCAGGGGGTTAGGTGTTAGCCCTTAGGGTTAGAGGGTGTAATCACGTTTGTCTTCATATCGGGCGCCAGCAGCAGAGCAGAGACATCTCTTCGAGTCCTTTCACAAGATGCATTTTTTCCTATCCAGTGTGTGAAGCCGACATTAGAACTCGGCAGTGTTAGAGGTGAGAGGTGAAGTGTTGGGGGTTGCATTGTTTTTAGGTGGTCAGTGTGAGATTTTAGAGGGTTCAGTGTAAAAGGTTTAGGTTTAGGTTTGGTGTTGGGGTTAAATTCCAGGGGGTTAGGTCTCAGGGGTTGGGTTCCTTTTTAGTGTATTAGGTCAGGTATTGGATTTCAGGGGGTTAGGTCTCAGGGGTTGGGTTCCAGGGGGTTAGGTCTCAGGGGTTGGGTTCCAGGGGGTTAGGTGTTAGCCCTTAGGGTTAGAGGGGGGTTATGAGTTAACTGAAGTTTTAGGGTTAATGCCCAACTGCAGATTAGTTTTTTGGGGGTGGGATTTATTGCTGCCTAGGACACAGACAGGAAGTGAGGGGATCCCACCCCACCCGACCATGTGACCTCTTTAGATTGGTCAGCATTCCGCTGACCAGTGTGCAGGCAGGAAGGTGACGCCGGAAGCTGCAAAGTGTTCCCTCCTTCCTGTCTATACAGCGTGGTAGAAGCACAAATGTGGCGGCAGCTATTCGCGTATGCCTATGTACGTACCGCCCCTCGTGCAGCTCGGAGTTCTGCCCCGCCGGTCCCAGTATTAGGACGCAAATCCACTGCCAAAGGCCGGATCGTTTTTTGTTTTAGAACTGCCATGTCCAGCGCTGTCGACCAATTAAAATCTGCGCTTCTCTATGAAGTGTGAGACCGCTTCTGATTGGCCGCCTCTCCTTCATACGCTTGCCAGCGTGTACAGAGGGCAGGAAGGGCAGAGCAGATGTATGAGCCGGGCGCTGCCAGAGCTGCCCCCAAAAATGATTAGTTCAGTGAATTGCTATTGTTCCCAGACTCGCCCGCCGGTAGCTGCAGGGGGTGGGCAACCTCGGCACTCCGGCTGTTGTGGAACTACAAGTCCCATGAGGCATTGCAAGGCCCCGACAGCCACAGGCATGACTCCCAAAGGGATTTGTAGTTCCACGACAGCCGGAATGCCGAGGTTGTCTACCCCTGGTGCAGTGACTCCATTGATTGAGGGCAGAGATGGGGACTCTGGTTGGAGGCACCTCATCATTAGTACCCCCTGTAGGCTCCAGAATCGGGGTGCCGGTGTTTGGGTGTCACACGGCCCGGATTTAGAGCTCGCAGAGTGTTCCAAGTAGTGATTTTACTTTAGCGTGGAGTCGGTCGCCACCGAAGAAGCCCCCTCCGTACCCTGAGATTGTGTTTTATTGCGTGCTGAGCATTTTACATGAGCCGATTTGCTGATTTTTGTTGTTATGTTTCACTATTTTGTCTTTTAAATAAAGTTTTTTGTACCAGTCATGTGACATCAGTTATTTTATGTGTATTATAAATGGTTCAGCAGTGACATCACCGCGTCCACAACGCGTGTATCCTCCAATGGAGTGGCAGACTCCTTAAGGTGGGGGTTATATACTTCTCGGATGAGATGAATTATATTAATCGGAAGATAGACGATGGCTCTGCGGGAGGCACAGAGGATCTCTGCCCCCCCCTCCCCCCCGCCACCTCCTAATCAATCCGCCTAAATGATTAATGAGGAGCAAGGGAGGGGGAGGGGAACGGGGTCTGTACTTGCCGCAGGGCTATCCCGCTGCAGATCGGGGCGCCTGCAATATACAGCGGCTCAGCAGTAACCGGTATAATGATTCATCCACCACTCAACCGATGGCGTTGTATGGCTCATCCACCACTCAACCCATGGCGTTGTATGGCTCATCCACCACTCAACCCATGGCGTTGTATGGCTCATCCACCACTCAACCCATGGCATTGTGTGTCTCGGCCACCAGCCAACCAATGACAATTGTGAGGCTCATCCACCACTCAACCGAAGACGTTGTATGGCTCATCCACCACTCAACCGATTGCGTTGTATGGCTCATCCACCACTCAACCGATGGCGTTGTATGGCTCCTCCACCACTCAACCGATGGCGTTGTATGGCTCATCCACCAGTCAACCGATGGCGTTGTATGGCTCATCCACCAGTCAACCGATGCCGTTGTATGGCTCAGCCACCAGTCAACCGATGCCGTTGTATGGCTCAGTCAACCGATGGCGTTGTATGGCTCAGCCACCACTCAACTGATGACGTTGTGCAGCCCAGCCACCAGTCAACCGATGGCGTTGTGCAGCCCAGCCACCAGTCAACCGATGGCGTTGTATGGCTCATCCACCACTCAACTGATGGCGTTGTATGGCCCACGCCCCAGCCAGTCGATCCGATGGCGTTGTATGGCTCATCCACCACTCAACCGATGGCGTTGTATGGCTCATCCACCACTCAACCGATGGCGTTGTATGGCTCATCCACCAGTCAACCGATGGCGTTGTATGGCTCATCCACCAGTCAACCGATGCCGTTGTATGGCTCAGCCACCAGTCAACCGATGCCGTTGTATGGCTCAGTCAACCGATGGCGTTGTATGGCTCAGCCACCACTCAACTGATGACGTTGTGCAGCCCACCCACCAGTCAACCGATGGCGTTGTGCAGCCCAGCCACCAGTCAACCGATGGCGTTGTATGGCTCATCCACCACTCAACTGATGGCGTTGTATGGCTCAGCCACCAGTCAATCGATGGCGTTGTATGGCTCAGCCACCAGTCAACCGATGGCGCTGTGTGATCCGAAGGGCATCATTGATTGATAGGACCCAGAAGGAGGTCTGGCCGGTAGGTGGGCGGTGAACTGGCCATATCGTTGGTCCGTGTGATGAACTGTGAACAGCTTGGGTTCGGGTGGAACTCGCAGTCAATCGGGAGCCCGTCCCTGTTTGTGACTTTACAAATAATTTCATCCAAATGTGTCAATTTGAGTCAATTTGAGTCAATTTTAGACGTCATTTGACCAATGCCGCAGCTGGACGAGGAATGTCGCTGCAAGGATGTGCGATGTACG
>NW_017308350.1:170201-173285 GCF_000935625.1 Nanorana parkeri | reverse complement strand
AGTGCCGGTCGCCCTGCAGCTGAATGATGATGAAGTCTTATTTGCATGTAATGAATGTGCATAAGAATGTGAAGAGCGTTCCCGGGGGGAGGCGTCACCTGCGGCGCAGGAGACGAGATTTACATTCCCGGGGAGATGATGATACATTTGAATATTCTAATCCTTGTCACTTGGTGAGTCTGCATCATTATATCGGAATGTGAAGAGGAGATCGGGGGGGGGAGGGGGGGCATGTCACCCCTCTCTACACACACAGCTGTTCATATCAAATGGCCACTAATGGCTGCATTGTATGACAGGTTTTGCATCTCTGCCGCACATGAACGTTTCCACGCGCTGTGTGTCTTTAAGAAGGCTGCGAGTACAGAAAATGTCCTGATCTCCCAGAAATCCAGTGAGCTCCTAACTTCCTGTTGGGACTGACAACACAATGCCTCTGCTGCACTGTAATTGGGTAATGGAAAGGCTCTTGGAAGATGTAGTTCTGGGGTGGGGGGGTGCCTGTGGCGACTGATCTCCCAGCAGCTGCGCATGCAAGAATTTTACCGATTGCGCTATGTGGGCCGGACATCATCATTGATTGATAGGACCCAGACGGAGGTCCGCCAGGTGGGCGGGTGAACTGGCCATATTGTTTGCCCATGCAGTGATCTGTGGTCAGCTTGGGTTGAGTGGCACTCATGGACATCCAGAAGCTCATCCCGACTTGTGACTTCACAAATACTTTCAATGTGTCAGTCAGAGTCACTGCTTGCGATATCAGACATCATTTCACCATTATCAGGGCAATCGGTAATGGAAAGGCTCTTGGGAGATGTAGCTCTGGGGGCGTGCCTGCGGCAACCGATGCTCCAGCAATTGCCTGGTGATGATGCCGTTTCTGGGTACGGGAAGAAGGTAGAGGAGGGAAACGTTCCTGGAACGTGCTCTGGAGGGGAAGGTGTAGGGGTAAATGCAGATCATTCCTTTAAAGGCTCTGCAGGAAGGCATGCTGGGACTTGTAGTTCCACTTCAGCAGGAGGGCCACATTCATGACCAGTCACATGACCAGCGCCGAGTTCGTTTTGAGCAGAGTGTGGAAGGCTTGGAATGGCATCAGGTTTGTATGACCTGTGTCCCCATTGATGGAATTGACACTCTCACTTCCTGTACCTCCGTCCAACTTGCACGGCCCCCCCCCCCTCATGAGGTGTGAACTTCCTCGCAGGGGCTGCGGACTGGACCGTTATATTGCAGCGAATCGCGTCATCGTATGACATCATCAAACGCGTTTCCAGTGAATGAAGGTCCCACGATGATGATTATTATACAGGAGCCGGATTCCTAAATGTCACATTGTATCGCCGGCTCCTCCCTCTCCGGAATATCTGGATACATTGTATCGCCGGCTCCTCCCTCTTCGGGATATATGTATACATTGTATCGCCGGCCCCTCCCTCTCCGGAATATCTGGATACATTGTATCGCCGGCTCCTGCCTCTTCGGGATATCTGGATACATTGTATCGCCGGCTCCTCCCTCTCCGGTTATATCTGGATACATTGTATCGCCGGCTCCTCCCTCTCCGGTTATATATGGATACTTTGTATCGCCGGCTCCTCCCTCTCCGGTATATCTGGATACATTGTATCGCCGGCTCCTCCCTCTCCGGGATATCTGGATACATTGTATCGCTGGCTCCTCCCTCTCCGCGATATCTGGATACATTGTATCTCCGGCCCCTCCCTCTCCGGTATATCTGGATACATTGTATGGCCGGCCCCTCCCTCTCCGGAATATCTGGATACATTGTATCGCCGGCTCCTCCCTCTCCGGTTATATCTGGATACATTGTATCGCCGGCTCCTCCCTCTCCGGTTATATCTGGATACTTTGTATCGCCGGCTCCTCCCCCTCCGGAATACCTGGATACATTGTATTGCCGGCTCCTCCCCCTCCGGAATATCTGGATACATTGTATCGCCGGCTCCTCCCTCTCCGGAATATCTGGATACATTGTATGGCGGGATCAGCGGGGATTAAATTAATGAAAGCCGCAAATTATAAAAGATTGGAGGTGAGTTCTGAAATTAAAAATAAGTCACACGGGACTCCGCCAGTGACAGCGCAGACACACATTGTGCGGGCATTGTTCGCTGTTGTCACCCGCATTGAGAAACGCCATTCAGCCATTGCTGGAGGGTCTATAGACAGGAAGTGGCTGAGAAGAGGCTGCAGGAGATCAGCAGATGTAGCAAATAATCTGTCTGTATCTTCATATATTTGATGTGTCATGTGACAGTAGAAGTGATAAATGAAGGTGAATGTCCTGCGCACACCGGACTGTCTGTGTTGCATACATGCAGTATACAGTACATATTGCGGGGGGGTCTTATACCCGCTGGGTGACAGGGCCGCCATCCTTGTTGGCTCTTCCGCTCATTGCTAATTATCTCATTGTCCCGCATAGAGGGGTGCACGACGTGTGAGTGGCGGGGCCCCCTTGGACCGCAGGCCCCGCCTCTGCTAAAGGTAAAGTCAAACGGCAGCGGCGCCCCGGCCTGGGGGGATTGGGAGGAGAAGGGAAGCGGGGGAGGGGGTGTCACTCCTCAGGAGCCTGCACAGGAAGACGCGACGCTTCCAGACATTCCGCACACATCGGATAAGGAGTATATACTACCAGCAATGACGGGGGGTCAGTGACCTGAGCCAGGGACAGCCAGGCAAAGAGCATCTTCAGAAGGAGCTCAGCAATGGCACCCTTCCTATTTCCAGAATACCGTGTCGCTGCGCTGCCTGGTTCTGTTCTGTGACATCACATCCCCTATCCGGCCAGGGGGTCCGACTGCTAACCTGTGCCGCTCCGGCTGGCATCCCCTCCAGCTCACCTACATCACTGGTTGCCAGGAGCTGAGGGGGATGCTCTGGCTGGTGTTCCGTCCAGCGCCTAGCAACCAGTGATGTCAGTGAGCTTGGTGGGAAGCCAGACAGAGGTGCCGTGCACCCCCCCATAATGTGCGCTCCCAACCCCCCATTGCCCAGAACCCCCTCCCACCAGTCCCAGACCTGCCCACCAGTCCCGGACCTGCCCACCCGTCCCAGACC
>NW_017308350.1:150142-168638 GCF_000935625.1 Nanorana parkeri | reverse complement strand
TCCCGGACCTGCCCACTTCTCCCGGACCTGCCCACTTCTCCCGGACCTGCCCACTTCTCCCGGACCTGCCCACTTCTCCCGGACCTGCCCACTTCTCCCGGACCTGCACACCCGTCCCGGACCTGCACACCCGTCCCGGACCTGCACACCCGTCCCGGACCTGCCCACTTCTCCCGGACCGGCCCACTTCTCCCGGACCTGCCCACTTCTCCCGGACCTGCCCACTTCTCCTGGACCTGCACACCCGTCCCGGACCTGCACACCCGTCCCGGACCTGCCCACTTCTCCCGGACCTGCACACCCGTCCCCGACCTGCACACCAGTCATGGCCTCAGGCAGCGAAACTTGTAAGGACGCCCCTGAGTATTGATCATCCCTAGACACACATTGCACCGACGTGGTCCACCGTTGTCACCATCAGGAAGCCGGCACAGAGCAATGATGTGCAGCTGGCGCATGTAGACAGGAAGTGGCAGAAAGAGGCCGGAGGAGACCGGCAGCACTGAGGTGAGGAAAACGGTATTTTATCAATAAGAAAAACATGGAAGTTGTATGTGACGCACATTGTGCACAGCAAGCCGAATGTCACCCAATCAGCGTCTTACATCTACGTTAACCCTTCCTCTGCTGGCCGAAGGTTGGCGGCGCATCCTCCGAACCAGCAGATTGAAGCCCATATGGCGCCATCCTCCTTTGCGGGCATCCCCGGCTGGATGTGACGGCTCCTCCACGGGGACGAGATTTGTCGCTCTGCCGCAGCTGCAGCCGGTTCCCCATCACGGCCTGATCTTTTAATTGTTCAGTAATTAGTTCCCCGCCAGTTGTGCCGAGCGCCGCGCAGCCTCAAATCCCCCCCGGTGCCACCGGAGCCAAAACTGAGCTGCGGGAGGATGGAGGAGGCTGATAATGGAGATGGCCGGCACCCTTCTTGATGCAGCAGGAAGCACCGAACCCCCCTTCACCAGGGCCGGATTTACTCTCTCTGCCGCCCCAAGCCCAGGTTCTGCAATGCACGCCCCTCCCCTCCCCCCATCATTGGAGAATGGCAACCGGATGGCAGGGGCGGCAGGGTTCGTTTTTTTTTTTTTTAATATTGTTTCTTTATTTTTTTAAACTTTTTTTATCACTTTTATTTTTTCCATTTTTAGCTTTTATTTTTTATAACAATTTTCTTATTATTTTTTACTTTTTAATCACCTTTTAATTTTTTGTATTTAATTATTATTTCTTATAATTTTTTTTATTTTTTCGATTAACTTTATTGCCATCACACAGGAGCTAGCTAACAATCCCCCCTGTGTGATAGCCTTTGGAAGTGACAGGTTCTCTCTATTGACCCCGTCACCTCCAATACAGGAGTTCTAGCACAGCTCTCCCCTCTCACTGTGTACACGGAGCGGCACGGTTACTTTTAACGCCGCAGCCGCAACGGATCCCGACATTACTCTCGGGATCCACCCAGTTGCGTGAGTGACAGCTGGCTCTGCCTATCTAGTGGCAGAGCCAGCTGTACCCGCCCCCTCCCCCGTCCATTCCACCAGTCAGCGTGGGGGGTCTATTTATAAACAATTTGTAGGGCCCTTCGCCCCCCGGGGAATATTTGCGATTGCTTATTTTGTGTGAATAATGGCAAAACATATTTATTTCCTGTGCTCCTCAGCGCCATCCAGTGGCCATCATGTATTTTTTTTCTTGTGCTCGGTGCCATCCAGTGGCCATAATATAGTATTACATCACAATACATTCAACCTGAAAAGAAAATATATGAAGAACTTTGTTTTTTTTCCTCTAGTCACACAAAAGGAACGTTCAGAGAAGATAGGAGGGTGAGGCACCCTGAGAATTGTTTACATATAGACCTCATGGTGTTCCCATCCACCGCAGGTTCACCTTCCTATGAGCTCAGCAATGGACGGCTGTCCCCAGTGCAGATCTCAGACTTTCTGCTTCAGGACATCACTCATTAAAGTTGAAATAAGTTATTTTTTATGCATGTTAAAAGATATGATAAAATTATACTAGAAGAGGAAATCATTTCCATGCCATGTCCTCCACAAGAAGTCATATGGAAATTCAGAAACCCAAAGAGAATAAAAACGTATATGGCATTTTATTTCCTTATAGATCAAATAAAATAATAAATATCTTTATAGATTGTATAGATCCTTCATGACATCATTGTATCCTGTATGACATCATTGTATCCAGTATGACATCATTGTATCTTTTATGACATCACTGTATCCTGTATGACATCATTGTATCCTGTATGACAACATTGTATATTTTATGACATCATTGTATCCTGTATGACATCATTGTATCCTTTATGACATAATTGTATCCTGTATGGCGGGTGTACCAGCTATACACTGAGCAGAACGTTCATACATCAGCCGCACATGCAGATTTTCAGCCAACGCATTACGTGGGACAAAGTCTCCTTCTTCAGGGACGAACATTCGGTTCATGTGATGAAAAAGATCTTATAAGGAAACAAACATATCATGTAAATGACACACAGAGCTATGTCATGTCATACAGCAAACATGTATGTAATCATGTATGTACTCGACTGTCTCACACACAGACCTCATCTTGTTGGCGTATCTAGGGAATGACACATATGACACCTGTCATGGGGGCCTGATGACTGGGGGCCTGATGACTGGTGGCCTGATGACTGGTGGCCTGATGACTGGGGGCCTGATGACTGGTGGTCTGATGACTGGGGGCCTGATGACTGGTGGCCTGATGGTTGGTGGCCTGGTGACTGGTGGCCTGATGGCTGGGGGCCTGATGACTGGTGGCCTGATGGTTGGTGGCCTGATGACTGGTGGCCTGATGGCTGTGGGCCTGATGACTAGGGGCCTGATGGCTGGGGGCCTGATGGTTGGGGGCCTGATGACTGGCGGCCTGATGGCTGGTGGCCTGATGACTGGTGGCCTGATGGCTGGTGGCCTGATGGCTGGTGGCCTGATGACTGGTGGCCTGATGACTGGTGGCCTGATGGCTGGGGGCCTGATGGCTGGTGGCCTGATGACTGGTGGCCTGATGACTGGTGGCCTGATGACTGGTGGCCTGATGGCTGGGGGCCTGATGACTGGGGGTCTGATGGCTGGGGGCCTGATGACTGGTGGCCTGATGGTTGGTGGCCTGATGACTGGTGACCTGATGACTGGTGGCCTGATGGCTGGTGGTCTGATGGCTGGGGGCCTGATGACTGGGGGCCTGATGGCTGGTGGCCGGATGACTGGTGGTCTGATGACTGAGGGCCTGATGACTGGTGGCCTGATGGTTGGTGGCCTGATGACTGGTGACCTGATGACTGGTGGCCTGATGGTTGGTGGCCTGATGACTGGTGACCTGATGACTGGTGGCCTGATGGTTGGTGGCCTGATGACTGGTGACCTGATGACTGGTGGCCTGATGGTTGGTGGCCTGATGACTGGTGACCTGATGACTGGTGGCCTGATGGTTGGTGGCCTGATGACTGGTGACCTGATGACTGGTGGCCTGATGGTTGGTGGCCTGATGACTGGTGACCTGATGACTGGTGGCCTGATGGTTGGTGGCCTGATGACTGGTGACCTGATGACTGGTGGCCTGATGGTTGGTGGCCTGATGACTGGTGACCTGATGACTGGTGGCCTGATGGTTGGTGGCCTGATGACTGGTGACCTGATGACTGGTGGCCTGATGGTTGGTGGCCTGATGACTGGTGACCTGATGACTGGTGGCCTGATGGTTGGTGGCCTGATGACTGGTGACCTGATGACTGGTGGCCTGATGGTTGGTGGCCTGATGACTGGTGACCTGATGACTGGTGGCCTGATGGTTGGTGGCCTGATGACTGGTGACCTGATGACTGGTGGCCTGATGGTTGGTGGCCTGATGACTGGTGACCTGATGACTGGTGGCCTGATGGTTGGTGGCCTGATGACTGGTGACCTGATGACTGGTGGCCTGATGGTTGGTGGCCTGATGACTGGTGACCTGATGACTGGTGGCCTGATGGTTGGTGGCCTGATGACTGGTGACCTGATGACTGGTGGCCTGATGGTTGGTGGCCTGATGACTGGTGACCTGATGACTGGTGGCCTGATGGTTGGTGGCCTGATGACTGGTGACCTGATGACTGGTGGCCTGATGGTTGGTGGCCTGATGACTGGTGACCTGATGACTGGTGGCCTGATGGTTGGTGGCCTGATGACTGGTGACCTGATGACTGGTGGCCTGATGGTTGGTGGCCTGATGACTGGTGACCTGATGACTGGTGGCCTGATGGTTGGTGGCCTGATGACTGGTGACCTGATGACTGGTGGCCTGATGGTTGGTGGCCTGATGACTGGTGACCTGATGACTGGTGGCCTGATGGTTGGTGGCCTGATGACTGAGGGCCTGATGACTGGTGGTCTGATGACTGAGGGCCTGATGACTGGTGGCCTGATGACTGGTGGTCTGATGACTGGTGGCCTGATGACTGGTGGCCTGATGGCTGGTGGGGTAATGATAAAGGTGGAGAGAACACAGATCCACAGAATTGATGAGGAAGAAGCAGGGAGATGTTTGCGTTGCAGGTCCTCAGGTTCGGCTTCCTCTCCAGCAAGGAGAACAGTGAGCAGCACAGTGATGACATCACCAAATCTGGTGAGACCGGCAGTCAGAGGCAGCAGAGCCTGAGATCTCACACTGCAGATACACAGCTATGAGGCTACAGGACAGGCGCGCCCGGGCACACTCCCATACCAGGAAGCGCTCTGACATGTCTCAGGGAACACAGGAACATATTTCGGGGCTCTGCTTGGGCACAATGAACACTTCCGGCCGCTCCCAACACCACAGCAAACCTTCACTTTATATATGACGGAAATGAAAGCCATCGGCGGATACATTGTAGCAAAGCTGACGCGGCCATTATGAGTGGTGACGAGCCGTTCCTGATTATAAAACACAGATGATGAATGGAACAATAGCGCGGCAGGGGGGAGGGATCGGCTGCAAATAGCGCACGTCTAGCGAATATATATCTCATGTGATGACATAATGAACCCGTCCTATCTCAGAACTCCGCGGAGTCCATCATTATCTGATCAGTCGTATGAGCAGCCGGGTGATAATACATTGATGACAGGGGAGGCCGAAGGCAGCATGGAACTAAAGCTGAACTCCGGGGAAGAAAAACCTTTAAAGGGATATATAACTGACTTGTTCCTCACTCCTCTGGTGTTGGCCTTTGTGGTCTGAGGCCCGGAATGTGGAATGTGCAGGACTGCTGGTCCTGGACACTGAAAACAAATATGTGTTCACGGAAAAATTCTCCGTACTGTCCTTGTGATTGCTTTTGAATTATAGGTGGGGTCTATTACACTATGGGGTCTATTTTATAAACATATACATGTATTTTCGTTAGGTGCAAATAGAACCAAAAACAAACGTTCGTAGTATATTCTTTTCAAGGTGAATGTAATATAATGTAATACTACATTATGGCCACTGGAGGGCACCGAGAAGCATAGGAAATAAATACTTACCCCCCTATGCTGCTCAGCTCCATCTAGTGGCCATAATAAATACTTACCCCCCTATGCTGCTCAGCTCCATCTAGTGGCCATAATAAATCTTTATCCCCTATGCTCCTCAGCTCCATCTAGTGGCCATAATAAATACTTACCCCCTATGCTCCTCAGCTCCATCTAGTGGCCATAATAAATTCTTACCCCTATGCTCCTCAGCTCCATCTAGTGGCCATAATAAATACTAATCTCCTATGCTCCTCAGCTCCATCTAGTGGCCATAATAAATACTTATCCCCTATGCTCCTCAGCTCTATCTAGTGGCCATAATAAATCTTTATCCCCTATGCTCTTCAGTGCCTTCTAGTGGCCATAATAAAAACGTATCCCCTATGCTCCTCAACGCCATCTAGTGGTCATAATAAATACTTATCCCCTATGCTCCTCAGCGCCTTCTAGTGGCCATAATACATACTGATCCCTATGCTCCTCAGCTCCATCTAGTGGCCATAATAAACACTTCCCCCCATGCTCCTCAGCTCCATCTAGTGGCCATATTAAATACTTATCCCCCCTATGCTCCTCAGCTCCATCTAGTGGCCATAATAAATACTTCCCCCCTATGCTCCTCAGCGCCATCTAGTGGCCATAATAAATACTTATCCACTATGCTCCTCAGCACCATCTAGTGGCCATAATAAATACTTATCCCCCTATGCTCCTCAGTGCCATCTAGTGGCCATAATAAATATTTCCCCATATGCTCCTCAGCGCCATCTAGTGGCCATAATAAATACTTATCCACTATGCTCCTCAGCACCATCTAGTGGCCATAATACATACTTATCCCCCTATGCTCCTCAGCGCCATCTGGTGGCCATAATAAATACTTATCCCCTATGCTCCTCAGCGCCATCTAGTGGCCATAATAAATACTTACCCCCTATGCTCCTCGTCTCCATCTAGTGGCCATAATACTTACCCCCTAGGCTTCTCAGCTCCATCTAGTGGCCATAATAAATACTTACCCCCTATGTCCCTCAGCACCATCTAGTGGCCATAATAAATACACACCCCTATGCTCCACGGCTAAATCTAGTGGCCATAATAAATACTTATCCCTTATGCTCCTCAGCTCCATCTAGTGGCCATAAGATTATATTTTATGTTCAATTACATTAGATTTTTATCCTTGATTGAATTATGTAATTTCAATCCGGTCCCCTTGGACTTCGGTGCTGCAAGGCACCAATTACAGGCAACCTTTCATCTCGGTCCTCCAGCCCGGTGTTCACAGCGCACAGCACTTCACCGTCATCAGAAGATGGAGTTCTCGGAGAGCTTTCTTTCAGATGTTTGAAGGAATTTAAGTCACGCCTGCGTCAGTCCAAACGCCGAGCGTAAACCATCCGTCATCCTCCGTCATTACAATTCTGAGCGCCCGTCACATCTTCATTCATGCAGAACCCTAAAACAAAAATACAGATCCAGCCGCCTGCTAGACGCAACATTCGGAATACGAAATGCGTTACCGCATAGGGAAGCGACATAGACATCAAATGTCCCATTTGTGAGGTTTCTGGAGGAAGATCTAAGAATGGGGAAAGCAGCGTCAGGGCCACCAATAGAAATCTTGGGGCCCAGTACACCCCCCTGACATTGCACTCTTCCTATTCTGCTCACCTCTGCACCCCTCTTCCTATTCTGCTCATCTCCGCACCCCCTGCATCCCTGTTCCTACTCTTCTGACACCTGCACCCCCCTGCATGCCCCTTGCATGCTACCAGACGCCGTCATCCATCGGGTATTCAGGCAGCCGCGGGTGCTGAAATCAATGGCCGGCAAGGAAGGTTCCTCCATCCCTCCATAGCGTTGACCGGGGAACAGATTGATTTTCGAGGGCTGAACGAGGGGGCAGAGCAGCCCGTGTTTGGCCAGACTCAGACTTCGCACACCTTTTGTCCTCATGCACCTGGAATGCATTTGGCCGATTAACGTTCGAAATTCAATTTGGCCCTAAAAGGGGCCCCGTCTGTAAAGCCCCGAGGACGGGTTTGAGGACCTCCGGCCCAGACCACGACTGTAGGAGACGTTCAGGTCTGTTTAAATATTTAGACAACTATCACCTGGAACATCAATGTTTGCTCGTGGCAAGGGAAAACCCCAGGCCATACCTCCACCGAACCCCCTCACCACCACCCACGCTAACCCCCCCCTCCCCCGACACCATCTGGATTGCTGAGCCGGGTGATAAGCCGCGCTCGCTACCTCTTATCACTCGGTAAACACACTTTATTCTTTTATGGAGGTGAACGCTGACTTAATGACCGCAGGACAAACATTGCAGGCAGGTAGGTGATTCATCAATGCCAAAGTGAGAGCAGGAACATCGGATCCATGGGCCTAGGGGCCTCCAGTCCCGGGAGGGCCACCAAACAGGGCTGTGGCTTTTCCGTAAGATAAATAACGGTCGTGTCCAAATATTCAGAGACCGATTGAGTTTAAGGATGCGTAACCCCCGGCAACGAACTGCTGTCGTTTGTTGCCTTTCGATCTGTTAAATATCCCGTTGAAAATGTTTTGTTATATCTGTGCAATAAGTGCGCAAATATGCAAGTTAATCCTGCCAGAAATCTTGCGGGCTGATGACTTCCTGTGCATGCCCGCTAATGTTCCAGTCCCAGGACACTGTCTGCCTCAAGCCCGCCCAGTGAGCAGGCGGTCTCACTCAGACCAGTGGTTCTCAACCCGTGTAACCCCACATTTGTCCTCGGTCATTAAGTTGCGACCCAAGTTGCACTGCAACGGAACTTACAACATTAGGGTACTGCATGTTTTGGTGCGGGCATACGAACTGTGGGTGGCAGATGCGTTTGGGGTACCATACAAATGAATAGTCACTCTGGTCCAGGCACCTCTATAGAACATGTGAGGGAGCTGTAAGCGATGCACGTATGGATGGAGCTCCTTCGCGTCCGTAGCCCCACCCCACCTCAAGCTGACACTTGCTGCCGCGCCGGGCAGCATATTTTGAATGGCTTCTTGGCCTGTGAACTGACAGCGCTGCGCTAGAGGGAGGCTGAGGAGCCTCTCGCCTAGAAAAGTGGAAGGCATGCGGCGACCCACTGAACACGGGGTCACGACCCACCAGTTGAGAACCAAGGCCCTAGACAGACTAGAAATGAACGGGGCATTCAGCGGCTCCTACGGGGGCGAGCGCTACACTGTTATAGCTGCAAAGGAGGACAACTTCATATGAATGGCCATGGTTTTTGACTGGCATGTCCGACAAGGTCATCTAGGTGTTACGGTCAGGTGACCATAGACTTTTGGCCCTATGGTGTTAATCGTTCGGTTCCACGGTTGATCTGTGGCAGATGGTTGGCCCACCTAATCATCCACATTTCACAACGTAATCTGTTAACACAAACAAATCTTCTTCTCGGCGGCGGCGGATGAGTTACTGCAGCGTAACCTCGCGGTTTGCCTGGATTGTTGGCAACACAGGGCGCCCAATCCCGGCTTAACTACCTTGTATTGCACAAGTCCCGCTAATGTCATTCTCCCGCCGAGAGAGCTCTGATTAGTAAAGCAATCTCCCAGGAGCCGCCGAGGGGTAATTTGCTCTCTCCGAGGTGCCGGAGGATTCATGACTTGTTACATAATCATTTCCCTTTACAATGAATTCATGAAGCAAAAAAAAAACCCCGCGGATAAGGTCAGAACATCTTTTATAGAAAATGAATCAAAATCGGGCGAACGTAGCCGAGTTTTCGCAGAGTGATGACTTCGACCGCGTTAACTCCATCGGGAGCCCCGGCCGCGAACCGCGCCAGGCTGTGCCTTTATCTGTGCGACGGGGCGCTGAAGTGGGGGCATTAGCATGCATGAGGCGCGCCAAGCCGGCGTCTCTCCCACAAAAGGTTTTTACTTTAATTAGCGACCGTGAATATATATGTGACAAAAAAAAGTAACCATAACAACGACCGCCAAGCGGTTAAAGCGCGGCTCCGGGCTGGTAACTGGCGTGGTGGAAAAGCAATCCTTGTTGATGAAAAACATTAACATCGAAAAATTGTTTTCTAAGTTCGTTCGTCGCAAATATCGCCGTTTATTGAGCTGTGCGGCGGCTTGTAAAGTCGATCGTCATGCGTACGTCCCAATTATATAGGAGGAGACCCAGGAACTCCATTTAGCACAAAGTATGTAGGCAAATGACACGCCACGCCCCCTTATTCGTGGACCATGTAGAATTAAAGTGCATGTAATGCCAACACTTATTTTTTTAGTCTCGGGTAGAGTAGAGAAGGGTTCAGAACCTTGCCAGGCTATTCTTTTTGCTGTCTTTGTAGCATTGGGGAAATTTCCCTTCACTTCCTGTCCCAGAGATGCAACAGGAAGTAAGAGGAAATCCCCCTCAAAGACATTTGTACCTTCATCTCTTCTTTGGACAGCCCTAAAATTTGGGATTTGCTCCCGCTTTTTAGTGGTGACAATGCTCAGCAGTACAGATAGAGAGGGCGAATCCCCCCGAAGGATCCAGCCATAGCTTCGGCTGATCCTTCAGCTCTCATCGGCCACCGGAGCCCTTCGGTTTAGTTGAACCGAAGGACTGCTGTACGGGCTATTCACTATAGTCCGTACAGTAGCCAAAGTCAGCTGAGTGGCTCAGGCTGAGCCGAAGTGACGGCCGAAGCGTGGAGAAAGGTTGGCCGAAATGACAGCCGGGCGGAGCCAGCCGTGAAGTCACGGCTGGCTCCGCCCAGTTGTCATGACAGACCAGCGTCCCCAAATGACCTGGGGACGCTGATCTGTCATTAAACAACAACAAAAACTGGGTGGAGCCAGCCGTGACATCACAGCCGGCTCCGCCCAGTTGTTTTTTTATTGGTCGGGACCTGCTAGAAGACTCTGACAGGTGCCGGCCAATAGGAAACTAGTGGGTGATGTCACCGCTAGGTCTGCCCAATTTTTTTTATTTTGCCGGCATCTGTCAGATTTGACATTATGCGGCGGGAGTTCATCGCGTTCGGCCGAGTCGGCGTGCATTGTTTTTTCTGATTTCTTTTGTTTAAAATATATATATTTTTAGTTTTCCTATTTTACATTTATAAAATAATGTTTCAACATTTTTTTTTCATTCGTTTCACTTTTTTTTACTATTCTGCTCGCTACCTCGGAGATGCCGAGCAGAATAGCCGAGCTGAATGCAGCTTGGCGGCATCCGGCTATTCACTTACTGCCGTTCGGCTTCTATATGAACAGGGGCGAACGGCAGCGAGGGAGCTGCCGGAGCTTCGGCTCTGCCAATCCAGATGTTGGATCGGCTGAGTCGAACTCCTTCTGCACTTCGGCTCAGCCGAATACGCCGAGCATGTTCGGCTGACCGAAGGCAACAAAAGGCAGCCGATGTAGGGCTTATTTTGGCCAATGTACGGATGATTTCAGCCAATGTACTGATGATTTTGGCCGATGTGCGGCTGATTTTAGCCAATGTACGGATGATTTTGGCCGATGTGCGGCTGATTTTGGCCAATGTATGGATTATATTAGCCAATGTACGGATGATTTTAGCCGATGTATGGATTATTTTAGCCAATGTACGGATTATTTTAGCCAATGTACGGATGATTTTAGCCGATGTACGGATGATTTTAGCCAATGTATGGATGATTTTGGCCGATGTATGGATGATTTCAGCCAATGTACTGATGATTTTGGCCGATGTGCGGCTGATTTTAGCCAATGTATGGATTATATTAGCCAATGTACGGATGATTTTAGCCGATGTATGGATTATTTTAGCCAATGTACGGATTATTTTAGCCAATGTACGGATGATTTTAGTACGGATGATTTTAGCCAATGTACGGATGATTTTAGCCAATGTACGGATGATTTTAGCCGATGTACGGATTATTTTAGCCAATGTACGGATTATTTTAGCCAATGTACGGATGATTTTGGCCGATGTACAGCTGATTTTAGCCGATGTACGGATGATTTTGGCCAATGTACGGATGATTTTAGCCGATGTACGGATGATTTTGGCCAATGTACGGATGATTTTGGCCAATGTACAGATGATTTTAGCCAATGTACAGAAGATTCCCCTCTTGTGTGGTCTATATTCAGGGTATTACAAGTGTCAGGGGTGGACATCGGCCTAGTGGTACCAGCGAACCTTCCGAGACATCCTTCCAAGACATTCAGTCTGATCAACTGAAACACACGTTTACCTCACAGACAGATTCACTGCAATAGACCTGCATAAGACTTGCTGAAGCTCCGAGGTCCTTAGACCGCCGGAGCGAAGGGGAATAGAGGCTGTGCGGGCCAGTCTAGCAACCCAGAGGGCGCTAGCAGGACCGAGGATCATGGGAGTAATAGTGCTTTGTTTGAGCTCCCCAGACACAGCGGAGGGGCAGCCCCAATGCAAGAGTAAGTTCTCCTTTAAAGCTACTTTGCTGTCTTTGTCCCTTTGGAGAGATCCCCCTTCATTCCCTGCCCTTTAGATGCAGCAGACTGATAACTGGGGGAGGGGAGACTGAGGAAACGCTTCCTCCTGCCTGCAGCAGACTGATCACTGGGGGAGGGGAGACTGAGGAAACGCTTCCTCCTGCCTGCAGCAGACTGATCACTGGGGGAGGGGAGACTGAGGAAACACTTCCTCCTGCCTGCAGCAGACTAATGACATTAACTCTGAGGCAAGTCACTCATTGGAGCTCACGGACGGCTTTTTAGAAAGCTTGTTTTTCACATGTGCGCAGACTGCGAATGACTTGGGAGAGAAGTTTTGTCATCGTCGCGCGCCCGTCCATGCGACCAATTCCTGTTCTGAACCACTGAACATTATTATCAGATTTTATGCCTTTTATCCCAATCCTGGGAATAATGTCCCCCCCCCACAGTCACACACTATTATTATACATGTATAGAGCTCTGGCATATGAGTGGACGGGGGAGATCTCACCCCCAGGAATGGGCAGAGTTTTGGGTGAGCGGATCCTCTGTATACGCCGCCGTGCCTGTACATGACGTGTTATCTGCGTGTTCACCTTGGAATTCCTTCTGGTAAATGTTCGTACGCCAGCCTGCGAAATCACCGGCGACATTTTACAAGTCGCCGCACAGAGAGGTCACACCCGGAACCTGCTCTCCCGGCGTATGAATAATTGATACTGTCTCCATGCGCTGTGCGTTGTCCATACATTCAGTGAGCAGCTGTGATTACATCCTACATCACTATCGCGCCCTGCGTCCCCGCGTCCCTTTCCTGCCACTTTCCGGCTGTCGTCAATGACTTATAGCCCGCGGCGTTATCAGACGGCATTACAAACCTGGTGAGGTTACATTTCACAACAGTCCGGGCCGGATTAAGAACATCACGGGCCCGGTGCGGAGGATTTCGGTGGGGCCTTTTGATGGAAATGGCGACGGTCACCGGGGGCCCTCTTCCTCCTGTCCGGGCTGTGATTTGTAGTCTCTCTACAGCTTGGAGTCGGTGGTGGAGCGCCAGGGCCCGGTCGCAGCTGCGACCCTGGTAGACCTGCCACTCGGGGTGACACTCGGTTACCGCTCTGGGAGTCACCCAGTCTCGGGACGCCCCTGCCTGCCACTGACTCCAAGCTGTAGAGAGACTACAAATCCCAGCAACACATTACAGAACAATGCAGAATACGGCCAACTATATAGGACTACAAATCCCAGCAATACCTTACACAGCAATGCATAATATTACCACTAACTATAGAGGACTACAAATCCCAGTATTGCATAACAGAGCAATGCAGAATACCATCAGCTATAGAGGACTACAAATCCCAGCAATACCTTATACAGCACTGCAGAATAATATGAAGCTGCATGCTCTGTGTTGCTCTGGGTTTGCGGCCTGATGTCTCCAGGGTCTGAGGAGAGCTGTGCGGGGTTTAAGGCGGCCAGCGCAGCTCTATGAGGGCCAGTGCGGGCTCTCAGGTGGTCAGTGTGGGCTCTCAGGCGGTCAGTGCGGGCTCTCAGGGGGGCAGTGCGGGCTCTCAGGGGGGCAGTGCGGGCTCTCAGGGGGGCAGTGCGGGCTCTCAGGGGGGCAGTGCGGGCTCTCAGGGGGGCAGTGCGGGCTCTCAGGGGGGCAGTGCGGGCTCTCAGGGGGGCAGTGCGGGCTCTCAGGGGGGCAGTGCGGGCTCTCAGGGGGGCAGTGCGGGCTCTCAGGGGGGCAGTGCGGGCTCTCAGGGGGGCAGTGCGGGCTCTCAGGGGGGCAGTGCGGGCTCTCAGGGGGGCAGTGCGGGCTCTCAGGGGGGCAGTGCGGGCTCTCAGGGGGGCAGTGCGGGCTCTCAGGGGGGCAGTGCGGGCTCTCAGGGGGGCAGTGCGGGCTCTCAGGGGGGCAGTGCGGGCTCTCAGGGGGGCAGTGCGGGCTCTCAGGGGGGCAGTGCGGGCTCTCAGGGGGGCAGTGCGGGCTCTCAGGGGGGCAGTGCGGGCTCTCAGGGGGGCAGTGCGGGCTCTCAGGGGGGCAGTGCGGGCTCTCAGGGGGGCAGTGCGGGCTCTCAGGGGGGCAGTGCGGGCTCTCAGGGGGGCAGTGCGGGCTCTCAGGGGGGCAGTGCGGGCTCTCAGGGGGGCAGTGCGGGCTCTCAGGGGGGCAGTGCGGGCTCTCAGGGGGGCAGTGCGGGCTCTCAGGGGGGCAGTGCGGGCTCTCAGGGGGGCAGTGCGGGCTCTCAGGGGGGCAGTGCGGGCTCTCAGGGGGGCAGTGCGGGCTCTCAGGGGGGCAGTGCGGGCTCTCAGGGGGGCAGTGCGGGCTCTCAGGGGGGCAGTGCGGGCTCTCAGGGGGGCAGTGCGGGCTCTCAGGGGGGCAGTGCGGGCTCTCAGGGGGGCAGTGCGGGCTCTCAGGGGGGCAGTGCGGGCTCTCAGGGGGGCAGTGCGGGCTCTCAGGGGGGCAGTGCGGGCTCTCAGGGGGGCAGTGCGGGCTCTCAGGGGGGCAGTGCGGGCTCTCAGGGGGGCAGTGCGGGCTCTCAGGGGGGCAGTGCGGGCTCTCAGGGGGGCAGTGCGGGCTCTCAGGGGGGCAGTGCGGGCTCTCAGGGGGGCAGTGCGGGCTCTCAGGGGGGCAGTGCGGGCTCTCAGGGGGGCAGTGCGGGCTCTCAGGGGGGCAGTGCGGGCTCTCAGGGGGGCAGTGCGGGCTCTCAGGGGGGCAGTGCGGGCTCTCAGGGGGGCAGTGCGGGCTCTCAGGGGGGCAGTGCGGGCTCTCAGGGGGGCAGTGCGGGCTCTCAGGGGGGCAGTGCGGGCTCTCAGGGGGGCAGTGCGGGCTCTCAGGGGGGCAGTGCGGGCTCTCAGGGGGGCAGTGCGGGCTCTCAGGGGGGCAGTGCGGGCTCTCAGGGGGGCAGTGCGGGCTCTCAGGGGGGCAGTGCGGGCTCTCAGGGGGGCAGTGCGGGCTCTCAGGGGGGCAGTGCGGGCTCTCAGGGGGGCAGTGCGGGCTCTCAGGGGGGCAGTGCGGGCTCTCAGGGGGGCAGTGCGGGCTCTCAGGGGGGCAGTGCGGGCTCTCAGGGGGGCAGTGCGGGCTCTCAGGGGGGCAGTGCGGGCTCTCAGGGGGGCAGTGCGGGCTCTCAGGGGGGCAGTGCGGGCTCTCAGGGGGGCAGTGCGGGCTCTCAGGGGGGCAGTGCGGGCTCTCAGGGGGGCAGTGCGGGCTCTCAGGGGGGCAGTGCGGGCTCTCAGGGGGGCAGTGCGGGCTCTCAGGGGGGCAGTGCGGGCTCTCAGGGGGGCAGTGCGGGCTCTCAGGGGGGCAGTGCGGGCTCTCAGGGGGGCAGTGCGGGCTCTCAGGGGGGCAGTGCGGGCTCTCAGGGGGGCAGTGCGGGCTCTCAGGTTGTCAGTGTGGGCGCTCATGCGGTCAGTGTGGGCTCTCAGGTTGTCAGTGTGGGCTCCAGGGAGGGTCAGAGAGACTGGCAACTGCAGCTGCGGCTCTCTGCTCAGCAACATCAGAGGGCCCTCTGATATGCCTGAATAGAGGGCTGCGACTGCATCGTTTGCTCCGCCCGATTCGATCAGCTCGGCCCAGCCGAGGTGTCATTGTAATATATCCCCCCACTTCCAGGTGTCATTGTAATATATCCCCCCCACTTCCAGGTGTCATTGTAATATACCCCCCACTTCCAGGTGTCATTGTAATATACCCCCCACTTCAAGGTGCCATTGTAACAAGATAATTAATGTTATTTCCTTCACCTCTCATTGGGGGGTAAATCATTTACTAGCCAAAAATCATTTATTAGCCACATTTTAACATATGTGCGTAAAAATAGCTCCAGTAGCAAAGGGTTCATCCTTTTTTATTATTATTAATTGGAATCGGAGTCTCCCTTTAAATATGGATTCTTCCTGCTCTATATTTATCCCTTCCTATAGAAATCTTTCCTGCTCGGACGATCTCAGGAAGCCGGGCTCACTCTGCGCAGAGTGCGTCACATCCTTCATACATAAAAGATGATGCGTTGCCAATCAGGTGGCGAGGGTTAATGAAGCTGTTGCCATCCCTCCAGCCTTTCAATAGACGGTGACAGGATTGTTCTGCACGTCTATCATTTCACATGCAAAACTCGTCTGAGTCACCCTCTCGTTCCCACCGTGATTGACTCACTCGTGTCACCTTCCCACGCTGTATTCACATACACAATGTGCACAGTTGTGGGGAACCGAGGGAGCGCACCTCCTCCTCCTACGGAGCCTCTAATTCTTCTACCCGTTCCCAGCAAAACTTCTGAAAGTTTCTCCCTTCTCGACGTTGCTGGGCTCGCTGCAAATCACCATGAGATGGCACTTTACCACTGACCGCCAAAGGTAAGGGGTGCTTCTTCACTGACCACCAAGGTAAGGGGTGCTTCTCCACTGACCACCAAGGTAAGGGGGGCTTCTCCACTGGCCACCAAGGTAAGGGGTGCTTCTCCACTGACCACCAAGGTAAGGGGTGCTTCTCCACTGACCACCAAGGTAAGGGGTGCTACTCCACTGACCACCAAGGTAAGGGGTGCTTCTCTACTGACCACCAAGGTAAGGGGTGCTTCTCCACTGGCCACCAAGGTAAGGGGTGCTTCTCCACTGACCACCAAGGTAAGGGGTGCTTCTCCACTGACCACCAAGGTAAGGGGTGCTTCTCCACTGACCACCAAGGTAAGGGGTGCTACTCCACTGACCACCAAGGTAAGGGGTGCTTCTCTACTGACCACCAAGGTAAGGGGTGCTTCTCCACTGACCACCAATCTAAGGTATACTTCTCCACTGAGCAACAACGTAAGGGGGGAGCCCTTCTCCACTGAGCAACAACGTAAGGGGGGAGCCCTTCTCCACTGATCACCAACACAAGTGTCACATCAATGACCACCAACAAAAAGGAATGCTTTACCACTGACCACTTATGTATGGGGGGGCACTTCTCCACTGAACACTATAATAAAGGGTACTTTTTAGACTGACCAAATAACATAAGGAGGCCCTTCTCCATTGTCCAACAATGTTAAGAGGCCCTTCTCCAATGACCACCAAACCATTAATGTAATTGGGGGGGAGGGCCTTCTCCAATGACCGCCAATACACATTCAATGCACATCAATGACCACCAACCGACGGGGTTGCTTTACCACTGACCAACAATGTGTGTAGACCCTTTTTCGACAGATTACCAAAATAAGCGGTACTTCTTCACTGACTAACAATGTAAGGAGTCCCTTCTCCACTGACCACCATTCCAATAATGTAAGGAGGGCCCTTCCCCACTGGCCACCATCACTGGCCACCATCAATGACCGCCAATATAAGGGGGTGCTTTACCACACTGACAAACAATGTAAGGAGTCTCTTCTCCACTGACCACCAACACACGTGGCACATCAATGACCCCCAACATAAAGGGGTCCTTTAGCCCTGACCAGCAATGTGTGCAGACCCTTTCTGTGCTGAACTACTTGGCTTAGAATTCCGTTGATCAATTGCTTCTCCCTATTTTTTTTTTAATTTTGGGGAATCCTGATTTTCACCATACTTCCAGAAAAAAATAGTATTTATAGACGAACAAATATGAAATTCCTTACAAATACCTCCAGCAAAAAACATTTCAGAAACCTGTCCCTCTGAACTCTTCAATGTAATCCCGCCCTTTTTTTTTTTACGGTGGAATGTGTGACCGCCAATAGGTGAAGCATTCCAACGCTTTTTCAGCTGTTCCAGAGCAGATCGGCATAGCAAATCGTATGTGCAGGAGTACCAATCTGCCCTGGTTACAGCTGTTCGGTCCTGAAAGGTCACTTCCGCCCCTGGACAGGGAGCCGCAGCAGAGGGATGAAAGAGCCACATGCGGCTCCGGAGCCGCAGGTTGCTGACCCCTGCCCTATGTGTTTCATTTCATTGACTGTTTTGTCAAGCTTGTTACTTGGAAAACATTATGTCAAAACTCAAATTGCACTGAACTGAAAAGAATACTTTCCAATGATCCTCCAGTTCAGCTCTAAGGGCCGGTGCACACCTAGGCAACACCCCGCCGCGCGGCAATGGAGCACGTTTTCCGCGCAGATGGCGGCGTGGTCAGCATGCGCTCAGGTGTGCACCGAGCACGCTGTGGGTATGGCACCTCTGTGTATGTCACCAGCAATGTCAGCACACGCCATCATTTCCCCAAACAAGGCTACATTCTCATTGCTGATATTCGGCCCCCTTCGTCCCCGTAACACGCTTGTCATTTTGGCACGCAACGGGCACACCTGGCAAATGAGGAGTTTATTGGTTGCTTGAAGGCACTTTATTGTTATATCATCAAAGCGCTTTTCTTTACATAGTTACATAGAATATAAAGACATTAGTCCATCAAGTCCAACCTATTAGGATCTCATTCTAGGAGTACCTGTACCCCTGTATATTACCTGTACCCCTGTATGTTACCTGTACCCCTGTATATTACCTGTACCCCTGTATGTTACCTGTACCCCTGTATGTTACCTGTACCCCTGTAT
>NW_017308350.1:144564-149942 GCF_000935625.1 Nanorana parkeri | reverse complement strand
ATCAAAAGCCTTTGAGAAATCCAGATACACCACATCTACCGGCTTACCTCCGTCCATATCTCTACTTACCCCCTCATAAAAAGTTAGCAAGTTAGTTAGGCAGGAACGGTCTTTCCTGAACCCGTGCTGATTGTCATTAACTATCCCGTTTTCCTGAACAAATTCTACCAGATAATCCTTTATTGTGCCCTCTAGCATTTTACAAACTACCGATGTTAGACTGACCGGCCTATAGTTCCCAGTTGAGGATAGAAAATGTTTCCGAGTGTAAATCAATAAAAACAGTACAAGACACAATATTGATTATTGGAAGGGAAGGAAGGGGGAGGAGTGTGACAGTTAATACACGGGTAAGATACAGTTACATAGAGGTCCCCGTACAGGAACTGCCCAGTGGCGGCCAGCCAACATCATGAGGTTCTACAGCAATCACTAGAAGAGTCCCTTGGAGGGGACTTAGGGCCGGTGCACACCTAGGCGACACCCCGCCGCGCGGCAATCGAGCACGTTTTCCGCGCGGATTGCCGCGCGGTCAGGAGTCGCCCTGGTGTGCACCGATCACGCTGTGGGTGCCATTATTTTCCAATGGCACCCCAGTCGCGCCGGGCGGATTGCGTGGTTTCCCGGCTGCGGTTCCGCCCGTGCTTCCGAACGCAATCGTGGCAAAAACAGCCGCGCGTCAGGTATCGCAGAAAAAAGGTACTTGCGATCGTGTTCAAAGGCACGGGCGCGACTGGGGGGGCATTGGAAAATAATGGCACCCACAGCGCGATCGGTGCACACCTGGGCGACTCCTGACCGTGCGGGAACCATGCACGATTGCTGCGCGGTGGGGTGTTACCTAGGTGTGCACCGGCCCTAAGTCCCTTCCAAGGCCCTCTTCTAGTGATTCCTGTGGCCACCACTTCCTGTACTGTGACCTCTATGTAATTGTACCCTACCCGTGTATTAACTGTCACCCCGCCCCCTCTTTCCTTCCCTTCCAATAATCAATATTGTGTCTTTTATTATTTTTATTGATTTACACTTGGAAACCATTTTCTATCCCCAATTAAAGAAAAGCGCTTTGATGATATAAAAAAAAAAGTGCCTTCAAGCAACCAATAAACTCCTCATTTGCCAGCTGTGGCCGCCGCTTGCGCCCATATTGAGTGGGGCAACTCAGATGACTAACGTGCTGGATGAGTGTGATTCTAGTTCATTGTAATACTTTATTGCTGTGTAGTACGTGTATAGGGAAATGCTGCAGGTGGCACACGCGCAGTACAGCCAACTCGCCCAAACCCCTGACTTCTAACTAAACCGGAAATCAGGTAGTTGGAGGTCTCGACGAGTTGGAACTTTTGATAGAACACCGGTTTTAAATCCTATCCTGCCGACAGGACAAAACAAGCTTGTTTGCTCCTTATGTGATAGCAATAAAAAAAATTAAAGTTAAAAAAATTAAAGTCCCCCGCCCCCACATGCACACGCAAACATGCGTCGAGTCCGCCTAAGTGCGAAAACGTTGATTACATCCATTGAGCCGCACATGTTACATATCGCCGCGAACGTCAGAGAAATAATTCTAGGGCCATTAATCACTGATAACACTAAACTGATGAGCGGTAAAAGCTGATGCCGTGTGGGCCGCTATGGCATGTAAGGGTGCTGGCTGTCACTGACACAGCCAGTGATGTGTGCAGCAGCCGCGGCGCGTTTCCCCTCACAGCCGCTGCGGAGCTGTGACAGTGACAGCCAGCAGTCTCGGTAGAAGAGGCCGGCGTTCGCAGTGAAGGAGGAGGCGGGGCCCGCCTAAGAGCAACCCCGCCTCCTCTTACATCACTGGCCAGCGACCTAAGAGCAGGTGGGGCCAGTGATGTAAGAGGAGGCGGGGCCTGTCAATAGAAGAGGAGGCGGGGCCCGGCAACCACAGCGGCGGAACGCACTGACAGGTAAGAGGTGTGCAGCCCATCTGAGACCCTACAGAGCCCACTATAGAGAGTCTATGGCGGGCTCTGCAGGGTCACCCTCAGGTGGGCTGTTTGGTATATCAGGTGGGCTCTGCAAGGGGCATAACTAGCAATCACGGGGCCCCATACAAAATTTTGCTATGGGGCCCTGTGATTTGTAGTTACGCCCCTGGAGGAAGGTATATATATATGTGTATCAGCCCCTTAAAGTATCTCTCTAAACCCTACAACAAAAATTTCATATACTGCAGCTTCCCAGTCCTTAGAGTGGCGGCTGCATTAGTCTTCCTTTTCAGGCTTCTATCCTTTATTCTGTCCCGGTGATCCTGCCAGTAACACACTTCCTGCCCCAGGGTGACAACGCTCGCTCACTGTACTGTAGCATGCAGGAACAGCATTGTCACCCTGGGACAGGAAGTGTGCTTAGTCTGCAGAACTCCTACCCTTCTCCTTACCTGCAAAACATAAGGGGGAGATGTTCTGTAGGTCAGGGGCGTCGCAAGGCTGGGTGTCACCCGGAGCGGTTACCGGGGGTCACCCCGCCGAGACGTCATCTCTGATAATACAATCAAAGCTGACCTGAAAAAATATCCCCTTTTATGTAGTGAGCGCCGCCTTCCGTCTGCCCATCACTTCCACCAACTTCCTGCATTCCCAGTGTGCTTTGCGCCTCTTTCTTGATGCGATGCAATCTTGATTACTCAAGACTACATATCCCACCATCCATCGCTTCCATGATAATGTTATTTGCTATGCTCCTTGTGGCCATCTGGTGGTGTTTATGCCGCATGAACGGCATTTGGCTGGCTTCTTCCTGGTAGGAAGGTATATACATCAGGGGCATCCCGAGCCCGGGTGTCACCCAGGAGAGGGGACCGGGTGACACCCCGCCACGACGTCACCGCGCATGCGCGACTATCCGATTGACGCCTGCCGACGGCCATCTTGGTGATGGACGCCGGCAGAGAGAGGAGGGGACGTTCACCCGGCGGGATGAGGTATGCCCTCGTGATCCCTCCTCTCTCCTGACACTGTAAGGCTCTCGGTCCGTGACCGAGTGCCAGACTTTTTTTAGAGGGGGACACACCTTAATGACACCCCCTCCATTGGTGTCACCCGGGTACGGGCCACACACCCCGTGTGATGCCACTGATATACATATATATGTGTGTGTGTGAACGTGTGCCGCATGAACAGCATTTGTGAAAGGCATTTGGCCAGCTTTATACTGAGAGGAAGGTGTATATATATATATATATGTGTGTGTATCAGCCCCTTAAAGTATCTCTCTAAACCAGAAGTCTCAAATCTCCGGCCCTCCAGCTGTGGTGGAACTACAGATCCCATGAGGCATTGCAAGATTCTCACGCACATGACTCCCGAAGAGAGATGCATCATGGGATTTGTAGTTTCACCCACAGCTGGTGGAGGGTCGGAGGTTTGAGACCCCTGCTCTAAACCCTACATTGTCGTCTCAAGACGACATATCCCACCATGCATTGCTTCCATGATGATGTTACATTGTTGTGATGCCATCTCCATTTTCTCAAGACGACATCTCCCACCATGCATTGCTACCAGCAAGCAGTGATGATGTTACATTGTTCAGCCGTCGAGTTGTAGTTCAGGAGGCCGGCTCTGTGAGAGAGTGGTGACACAGGAAGTGCACATTTACAGGGCTGAGTGAAATGGTGTCAGTGCATCCAGGAAGTCCATCCAGCGGTCTTCCATACGTTGATGGTTGGATCTGGTTTATTAGGAGCGGGATGGAACTTATGGAAATACAGATTTAGTCCACAGAAGATAAACCAACAGGCAGAAAGCCAGAAGAGTTGAGTGTTCGGGTTCACGCGCACATGCTGACAGTTAAGAGACAAGCGCGCACACATACAGACGGCTAGAGGCAGCTACTGACATGCAGCTACGTGTCCAGACAGGCAGAGACATGCACACACACGCAGACATGTAGAGACAGTTACAGACAAGCATGCACACGTCTGGACAGGTAGCAGAGCCGCGCACACAGGTTCAGGCTCCAGCGCGGAGAACGCGGCGAGTTGGGACACATCATAGACTCCTGCAGGCAGGCAGAGACAAGCACAGACCTGCCCGGGATAAGCCGACATGAGACGCTGTGCCGGCTCCTCTCCAGGACTGACACGTCTTCCTCTGATATCACTGCACACTGGGGGCATCTCGTAATGCGCATTAGAAGCTGCAGCAAGTCAGATAGAGCCCCGCCTCCCTTCCTGGCAGGAGGACGTTCCAGCATCATCTAGCGCTTTCCCCTCTGGCCCCGCCCCTTTCACCCGTTGCATTTCAGTCCTTTCAATGATAGAGGCTCAGCGTCGCACGTGGGGGGGTTACCCAGTGGCGTCACAAGGGGGGTGCAGGGGGCATGCCCCGCACCCGGGTGACACCGCTGGAAGGGGCACACCAAAATGACTGACCATCATTTTGGTGTCACCCCCCCTCTAAAAAGTCGGGCACTCGGTCACGGACCGAGAGCCTGACAGTGTCAAGAGAGAGGAGGGGATACCTCATCCCGCCGTGTGAACGTCCCCCTCCTCTCTCTGCCGGCATCCATCACCTAGATGAGGTATGCCGCCGGGTCCCCTCCTCCCGCTGGGTGAACGTCTCCTCCTCTCTCTGCCGGCATCCATCACCTAGATGAGGTATGCCGCCGGGTCCCCTCCTCCCGCTGGGTGAACGTCTCCTCCTCTCTCTGCCGGCATCCATCACCCACATGAGGTATGCCGCTGGGTCCGCTCCTCCCGCTGGGAGAACGTCCCCTCCTCTCTCTGCCAGAGACCATCACCAGGATGGCCACCAGGCAGGCGTCAATTACATGGCGGTGACGTCACGGCGGGATGCCACCCGGTCTCCGCTCCAGGTGACACCCGGCCCCCCGCGATGCCCCTGGTGTTACCTAGGACGGTCTGAATGCAATGAAAAATGCAAAGGTAAAAAAAAAAACAGCTAAAATTAAAATTGACCCCAAAAAACTATATATTATGATTTTTGCATCAGCCCCTGTTGTTGATGAACTGTCCGGGTGACCCCGTGGCAGGTGCTCCCACACTATGCGGAGGGGAAGGGTTGTCGGTGTCTGCCTCCAGGGGTATGCATGACATCATGTAAGGATGGATTCTATACAACCTGCAGAACGGGCTCATTGTATTGCAGGAACAACAGCCGGCCAATGTTTGTATTGTTCCCCGCCACTGTACAAGAAGGACCCCGTGTCCTGCCATTCATACATTCGTACTGTCATTGTATCGTTTCATTTATACTACATACAGTACATAGCATGATTTTATTTATTTTTTAGATTTTTTATCTAAGTCTTTATTTTTTTTTATTGATTTTTTTTTTTTTTTTACTGTTTTTTTTACTTACTGTATTTGGACGCATTGAAACACTAGC
>NW_017308350.1:140044-144386 GCF_000935625.1 Nanorana parkeri | reverse complement strand
CCGTGTTTCCCCGAAAATAAGACACTGTCTTATATTTTTTTTGGCTCACAAAAACACACTAGGTCTTATTTTTTTTGTTTTAATGTACAACAATCCAAAGTTAATGCAAATCCAAATTAAATAATCCAAAATGGCAAAGTTAAGAATAGGGTGATCAGAGCAATCAGGGGCGCCGTACCTTTCCAAGAGCATTTTGGTAACCAGAATGGGCGAAGCTTTCACTATGGATTCCTCACAGGCGGAGTGCATTTGGTATCACACCGCCTGCGTCAGGAGCCAGGACTATAGAGGAGGCATGCAGTATTGCAGTGTGCAATGATACCTTTCTTATTGGACTAACAAAATATATAAATAAAGCTTGAAAGCTTGTCTTTTATATATTTTGTTAGTCCAATAAGAAAGGTATCATTGCACACTGCAATACTGCGTTTTTGTCTTTTTTGACATCTTATATATATACACACTATATTGCCAAAAGTATTGGGACGAATCACGCTTCTCTGTCTGGCAATCTGATGGGCGTGTCTGGGTTCGGCGGTTGCCCGGGAGAACGGTACTTGCCTGACTGCATTGTGCCAAGTGTAAAGTTTGGTGGAGGGGGGAAAGTGGAAAATGACAATTTCATGCTCCCAACTTTGTGGGAGGAGTTTGAGGACGGCCCCTTCCTGTTCCAACATGACTGCGCACCAGTGCACAAAGCAAGGTCCATAAAGACACGGATGGGGGAGTTTGGGGGGGAGGAACGTGACTGGCCGCACAGAGTCCTGACCTCAACCCCATAGAACACCTTTGGGATGAATTAGAGCCGGAGACTGCGAGCCCCTCCCCCAACATCAGTACCTGACCTCACAAATGGTCCAACATTCCCATAGACACACCCCTAAACCTTGTGGACGCCTTCCACAGGTTTAGGAGTATTATATGCAATTGTACCTGATAAGTATGTAGCCCCTACCACCTGTAGCGGAGTGGCTACTAGAAATTTAGTGATTGCCAGAGCCGTAGTCAGCTTAGATGGAATTTATCTGGTTAATTCCGGATGTTCTGGCATTAATTGTACCTAGGGGTTGCCGCCTTTTCTTTCAGTGAAACCTGAACACACTAGCGACGCATGGAATTTTTTTGGGGAGAATGAGTCGCGGCTTATTCATATGTAAATATCACAGTCAAGACTATTTTCAGTGATTGGCTGTAGCCCCTATCTTAATTTTGGTTGCCTCTGTCTGCCTGACATCCTGTGTCCGGGTTTCTGCTGCCATAAAGCCCAGACACAGCATTCAAAACCCGGACTGTCCAGGTGAATCCCGTACAGGTGGCAACCCTGATTGTACCTGTCTGAGTGGAGTGTGACTCTGCTGCAGTGTGGGACGAACAATGGAGGATAGTGTGTGTCTTGTCAGCCAATCACTGTAGGAGGTTTCATGGCCTGTGGTGCATGCTGGGTAAGGGCATAAATACTCTGAGGAATTGCCATGTGCTCAGTCTGGTTCCAGCCATGTGTTAGTCCAGTGCTGGGTGCTGTCCAGCCTGCAAGACGAGGCCTGTGGGTGGGAATATTTAAGTGCGGGAAAGGTTTTGCTAGGCCTCAAGCCTGGAGAAGGCCTTTGCTACTGATTGAGGAGGAGAACCAGGGAAAATGATAGCTACTAGTGGTGCCTGGAATAGAGTGGACCTTGGACCTCTCCTACTGAAGATTCTGTGCCAATCCCTATTCAACTGTGCTCTTGTACCCAGTGTCAGTTTGTGCTCCTATGGAATCTGCGCAGAGTCTGGAGTCTGTCTATTTTCTCTTGGATGTCCTAAGCCCCAAACCTTCTCTCCCATTGTGAATATGTTCATAAAGTTCTTCAGTATCATACCCCTGGCCTGGATCTCAACTATGTTGGCCACTAGAAGAGGTGACATTAAACCCTCAGATTTTTTAACATAAACCAATACTGTAATGTGCGCCTTACTGTAATCCATGATAGTTTCCCTTCTCTTTGCTGCTCTTCCTTTTAAATCTGTATCTCTTCTCATGCTGGGGGAGAACTTCTGTTTTGCAGCAGACTGCCTTGTCTCAGGAATGGATACATGGTGTCTGTGTATACGTTTCTATAGGCTTGAAACCTGAGCCAGCACTACAGGAAGAGGCCCTCAGCTGCAAATGGAAGTTCTCCCCAAGCATGAGAAGACGTGAGGATTTAAAAGGAAGAGCAGCAAAGAGAAGGGAAACTACCATGGATTACAGTAAGGCGCACATTACAGTATTGGTTTATGTTAAAAAATCTGAGGGTTTAATGTCACTTTAATGCTAGTGGGGGCAGCTGGTTACCAAAATCCCCCTAGATCCCCTAGGCAGGCTATTGATGACCCGGGTATTCCAGCTAGGGTTGCCACCTTTTCTTCAAATGAAACCCGAACATTCTAGCGCCGTGAATGGAATTTTTTGTTGTTGGAGAATATAGGAGGAGAGAGCGAGGAGAGGCAGCCAGGGGAGGGAGTAAGGATACCGTCTATAGAGGACTACAAATCCCAGCAATACTTTATAAAGCAATACAAATTATTATTACATACTCTGTGTTGTTCTAGGTTGGCGCCCTGATGTCTCCAGGTGGGCTGTGGTTCTCTCGGGTTCTCAGACGGGGCTGTCTGGGATGTGGTATCTCACCAGGGGTTCCGCAGGCGGGCAGCACCGTGTCAGGGAGGAGGAGGAGAAGGCAATGTGCCAATGCTGGCGAATTGGTCCCAGACGACCCATACAGGGCGTGGTGGGGGCCAGAGGATGTTTTCTCCCTCTATCTCTGTCTAATGTCCCTTCCTTCCTGTCCCTCGCACGCGGCCACGGAGGAGAGAAACGGTGAAGTGACAGCACCGGCACCCAGCGGTATTTGCGGATTTCACAGGGAGCCACAAGTCCCAGTTTGAATATTGTGCTGACACCCGGGCACAGAATCCCAAACCCGGACTGTCCGGGTGAATCCCGGACGGGTGGCCAGCCTAATTCCAGCGGCTCCTTCGGGGGTGAGCGCAACAATAATAAAATAAACTGCTATTTTAACTTAACTTATCATTCTTTATTTTATATGTAAGTTAAGCTTTAAAGGAGAACTATGAGGGGGAGGGGCTTTTCACTCGCCTCATAGTTCTAGCCGACCTGTGACAATGAGATTGTCACAGGTCGGCTCAGTAGATCGGGAGGTGAGGGAACACATACCGGCGCTCGCTCGCCTCTCGATCCTGTCACTGCAGAGAGCCATGACAGGGGAGGGACTGGATTCCCCCCTCCACGCTCCGATCCTCCAGCGCTGACTGGCGGAACGGACGGGGGAGGGGGCGGGTACAGCTGGCTCTGCCTCTAGATAGGCGGAGCCAGCTGTCAGTCACGCAGCTGGGCGGATCCTGGCATAATTGCCAGGGATACGCTTCAGCTGCGGCGTCTCAGTATACCGCGAGCTGTAGCTCCCTATATACTGAGCCTAGGGTGACGCGAGGACGCTAGTTTGTGTCCCCCCGTCACCCTAAGGAGAACTATGGGGAAAAGACTTAACACCATAGTTCTCCTTTAAGAAAATATATCAAATACGTCTTCACTTTCCCTGTAACCACAGCACATGATTGGCGCTTTCCTCTTGTGTTCCCTGCGTCGTCCTATATATATGACCAGCGGAGGAAGCGCAGCATAAGATCAATACATCTCTACCAATAAATCAATACACCCCCCAGAGCCGTAGCAAGCTCCTTCTGCGCCCGAGGCAAGAATGGAAAATTGTGCCCCCCCAAACAGACGTGTGCAGTATGCGACGCCATGCGCCCCCCTCCAGAATGGAGGCGCACATAGTAATATGTGTCCATGAGTGTGAGTGTGGGGGGGGGGGGGGGGGGTGGGGGTTGGCTTTTTTTAATACATTTTTATTATTTACTTTTACTGTTTGGGGCTTTGGGGAAATATTAAGGGTCTAAACAGACCCCTGACATTTCCCTTTTGAATTAAAAAAGAGATTGAAGACGCAGTGTCCTCTGCCCATACAGGTGAGGCTGAACAGCGGGGATCCGAGGAAAAGCTCCTCTTCTCCCTGCTGAGCCGCGGCTGTGTTGGCCGCCTGGTGGCGGTTGCCAATGCCACCCTGTGCTCACCATGGCAAAGGGGGTGAGAGGGAGCAGTCAGGCCGCCCCTGGCTGCGCCCCCTCTCAGCTGCGCCTGAGGCAAGTGCCTCACTCGCCCCCATGGTAGCTACAGCCCTGCACCCCCCATTGCTTTTGTTTTTCTCCTCTTCCTCTGGGTCTTCACATCGGGTGCGGACGCAGAAGGCCGTCTCAGTTCATGGCTGCGACATTGCCGTTCAGAGCTTCGGATAAGTTG
>NW_017308350.1:138712-139861 GCF_000935625.1 Nanorana parkeri | reverse complement strand
ACCCCCCGGGCTCGGTGCTGGAGGCTCGGGCTGGAGGTTAAGTGCTCTTCGGATTAATCTAATTACCTGATTTAGAGGTTGCATCACCTGCGGCTGATTGATAGCGCGCTCCGTGTGCGGCGTGAAATACTGATCACCCGAAGACTCAACTGTAGCCGCCGACTGCACAGCAGGCGTGATTGTTTTCCAGCGAAGGGAACAATATATATACCGTCTCCTGCCATCGAGTCTAAAATAAAACGCTAGGAGCCGGGAGAGACTGTCGTCATGTATTGAAGAGGACCTGTAATAGAGACAGCGCCGGGGGAGAGATATAGAAGAGAAGCTGTGCCCTAGTTTTCCAGTATTCATAGCGAGCAATTAAAGGAGAACTATGGTCAGGGCTTTTCCCCATAGTTCTCTTAAGGGTAACGGGAGGACACAAACTAGCGTCCTCCCGTCACCCAGAGCTCAGTATACAGCTCTCTATATACCGAGACGCCGTAGCAGGGACGGATCCCGAAAATACTGTCGGGAATCCACCCAGCTGCGTGATTGACAGCTGGCTCTGCCTATCTAGAGGCAGAGCCAGCTGTGCCCACCCCCTTCACTGTCCGTTTCGCCAGTTAGCGCTGGAGGATTGGAGCGGGGACGGGGCAATCCCTTCAGGGAGCCGTGAGTGACAGTCACTGCTCTCTGCAGGGACATGATCGGGAAGTGAGCGAGCGCCGGTATGTGTTCCCTCACCTCCCGATCTATTGAGCCAACGTGTGACAGTCTCATTGTCACAGGTCGGCTAGAACTATGAGGTGAGTGAAAAGCACACCCCCCTCATAGTTCTCCTTTAAAGCTTAACTTACATATAAAATAAGGAATGATAAGTTAAGTTAAAATGGCAGTTTATTTTATTATTGTTGCTCTCACCCCCGAAGGAGCCGCTAGAATTAGGCTGGCCACCCGTCCGGGATTCACCCCGGGTTTGGGATTCTGTGCCCGGGTGTCAGCACATTACAGCACATTAGTCAGCACATTAGGACTTGATTTTCACTCACCTCATAGTTCTCCTTTAAGGAGAATTAATTTGTTTAAAAAAATCCCAAATTTCACCAGAACAGGAAGTGATGGGAAATCTTCCAATGGTGACACATGTTCCTGTGTCAGTTATCTAAG
>NW_017308350.1:136691-138590 GCF_000935625.1 Nanorana parkeri | reverse complement strand
TCCATTTTCGGACAGGTTCCAGCAGCTCTTGTTAAATAAGATTTTTTTTGCTCCGAGCGGTCCTTGTGTGATGAATGTTATTTATTTGCACGTAACACAACACAATACTCCGACGCTGATGAGCGTTCGGACGAATATTGCCCCATTTTTCTCCCACAGACGGATCATTGATCGCGCGGCTGGTGACTGGGAACTGACAATGGCCGTACAGGAGGTAAATGACACGATTATTGATTGGGTGTCATTAGAGGAACAGCCTGAGAACAGCCGCAGGCCTATTCCATCTATAAGACGCCCCCTCCTTCTTCTACTGTTATCTCACGCCGTGCAGCCAAAGCCAGGGAGCATGATGGGAGGGGCAAGGGTCAGAGGTCAGGGATCAGATGCAAGGCAGGTGTAGAGGAAGATAAGTCCTGAAGGAAGGCAAGTGGAAGGGAAACCAATTACTGCTGCGCGGAAATATTGAAAACCCAAATTACTAAAAAAAACAAACCTTCATTTCGATACAATACATAAAAGGATCAAATTAAAGGAGAACTACGGGGTCACTAAAATATATAATGTTGGGGGGTTTTACGTCATTTTCAGGCCTAAAATGTGGAATATAACATGGGTGCAAAAATGGAAAAAAGGGCCTCAGTCATGAAGGGGTTAACTCTATAAATGTGATACAATCACCAGAATATTACAAGGGAGTGAATGTAGCGAGTATCCCAGAAAGGCTATCATGTTGCATCCATGTATTCCTTGTTTGATGAAACGTGGGCCTATTACCCAGAGTTCCATTGCCATTGTATTATACATCCTGAATTCAATTTAATTTAAGAGAGACAGATATTGTTAACTAGTGGCAATTATCTACCTTGCAGCTCCACGCATAGCAAGCAAAGGGTTGGAGATGAAATTTGAGAAGTTGGCAAGAATCTAAATGAATAAAGCTAAACTCTTAAATACAAGGTCCATGTGTATCCTTCCTGGATTCTTGGTGAGCTTTGTGTATTTCTTCCAGATCTGTGCAGTAATCCCGTGTGAGACTGGGAGCTTCCTGTAATAAAGACCGGTCACTGCTGCTCTCCTTGTGCGAGGTGACTGGTCTTGACTCCGCCCCCTCCTGTAATAAAGACCGGTCACTGCTGCTCTCTCACCTTGTGCAGGGTGACTGGTCTTGTCTCGGCCCCCTCCCGAACTCAGTATAGAGATGGTAGGGACCCCTCACAATGAGTACAGCAGGTGTACAGACCCGGGACCTCAGGTCAGGGATGATGGGAGCCCCTCATAATGGGCCCAGCAGGTGTACAGACCTGGGACCTTGGCTCAGGGATGATGGGAGCCCTTTATAATGGGCACAGTGGGTGTACAGACCCGGGAACTCAGCACAGGGATGGTGGGAGCCCCTCATAATGGGCACAGCGGGTGTACGGACCAGGGAACTCAGCACAGGGATGGTGGGAACCCCTCATAATGAGCACAGCGGGTGTACAGACCTGGGAACTCAGCACAGGGATGATAGGAGGGTATGAACCCCTCATAATGGGCACAGCGGGTGTACAGACCAGGGAACTCAGCACAGGGATTATATGAACACCTTAGAATGGGTACAGCAGGTGTGTACAACCTGGAAACTCAGTGCATGGATTGGGAGCCCCTCATAATGGGCATAGCAGGTGTACGGACTCGGGAACTCGGCAAAGGGAAGGTGGGAACCCCTCATAATGGGCACAGTAGGTTTTCAGACCCGGGAACTATCCTGCCACCTTGCCCTAGCCCAACTGCTATTACATGATGGAGAAGGCCACATCACAGTTCCTTATAAGCTCCAACATCAGCCCATACCAGGTATTCAGGTGGCTTCTGCAACGGAGGAAGGAGTGGTGGAGGAGCAATGGAAAGGTTAGTATA
>NW_017308350.1:135680-136624 GCF_000935625.1 Nanorana parkeri | reverse complement strand
GCATTTACAAAGACCCTGTGACTTTGTCTGACATAGTCAAGGTGACGGTCTCTTTGATTCCATTAACTAAACACCAGAATATCAGTTTTGGGCAGAATGAGTGAGTAGGTGATTTGGGGAGCACAATGACAAACGATTTACTAATATGACGGCACACATCGATGTCTCTGGATAGCTGAGCCAAGCACTTTTTTATAAACGTACCCGGCTTCTCTTCAATCACTCACACCGAGCGTACGATGGTCTTAATGATATTCAGCGGCAGAGATCAAATTCCTGGCTGAATCAGCGATAAATAAATGTAAATAGCGATGCTCCACCGGTAAATGTATCTGAACCTCACCTGAGACAATAACCAGAATATATCACACGGCATACATCACCAATGACCGCCTGGCTCCTCTCCCGTGTCCGGGTGTCAGGGGGTCGGTTGACATGGGCTATGTTCTGACTAAATAAAATAGAGGGAGGAGAGGGGCCAGTCCTGAGTCACTGACAAGCAGGATTGATCTACAGCGATCTTACTGGCAGGAATGGCCTCTGCGGGAATATTATTTTTATTTAGTGCATTTCTATAGAGCCGTAAGACTGTCCAGAGGACAATCAGCATTAACCCCTTGCCGTTAGCCCATTGTAAAAAAAAACGGCCGGACGGTGTATGCTTCCTGGCAAGTGGACGTACATGTATGTGATTTTTTTTTCTGCTAGCTGCTTGTATGACCCTGCACAGTGCGGCCAGGGCCGGATTTCCCACAAGGCCAACCAAGGCCCAGCCTTGGGGTAGCAGGGAGTAGAGGGGCAGCGGGGGTGGGTAATTCCTATCTCCCGATGCCCGGGACATGCAGGGCTAAATGTACAGCCGCTTGTTTTGTACAAGTGATCTTGGCGATGTCGCCGAGGTCACTTGCATGCAGCCTGCAGGCCTGCCATTCTCCATTGGGGGG
>NW_017308350.1:132215-135330 GCF_000935625.1 Nanorana parkeri | reverse complement strand
TGGCGGGTGAGGGGGGCGCATTAAGGAACCTGGCTTTGAGGCAGCGGAGCGAGTAAATCCGGCCCTGAGTGCGCCCGCCCCCTCTGCTTCTGATTATACCGGGTACTGCTGTCCCCCTGCGGCGCCCGGGACCGAGAACACCGTCACGGTGTAGAGTGAAGGAGGAGAGATCAGCATTTCCCCCACCACTGATCTCTCCTCCTCTCTCAAAAGGCAGAAGCCTATGACATCACTTCCTCCTTTAGCTGTCATTTCTATGAGCGGCTAGCCAGAGAAGAACCTGATGAAGCAGATCTCTGTTTCATCAGCTTCTTTGAGGGGCCCCAGGGTGACATTAGGTATCTTGGGGACCCCTGATGTCTCCATAAAGAGATATATTTTAGTATTATATATTGGCTATCACATAGGGGGGTTTTTAGTCCCCTATGTGATAGCAATCAATTTAAGTTTAAAGAAAAAAAGGTTAAAAAAAAATTTAAGTCTCATATAAAAAAAAAAAAGGAAACGGCCAAAAATGTTTTTAAGTCCCCAGCCCCCGCGTGCCCACACTTATAAACGTAATTACGCGTCGGGTGCGCCTGTTTGCGCAAACAACGATTACGCCACACATGTTACATATCGATGCGAACGTCGGAATGAGAGCAATAATTATCTGGCCATCGATCACTGGTAACACTAAACTGATGAGTGCTAAAAGCTTTTGAAGCGTCGCCTATGGGAAATTTTAGGCACGGTAGTTTTTTGCGATCTTGCGGGCGTGCGCAATTTTAAAGCATGACATGTTTGGTGTCTATTTACCCGACGTGACCCCGACTTTTATATTTTACATTTTATAATAATAAATGTTTTAGAACATAATGTAGGAAATTTTTAATTTTTTTCCATTTCATTTCAGTACAGCATGAAATAAAGGAGAACTATGGGGTTAAGTCTTTTCCCCATAGTTCTCCTTAGGGTAACGGGAGGAAACAAACTAGCGTCCTCCCGTCACCCTAGGCTCAGTATATAGGGAGCTACAGCTCATTATATACTGAGACGTCGCAGTATACCGCGTATACAGCACAGCAAACTATAATTAAAGGAGAACTATGGGGTCAGTGTTTTTCCCCATAGTTCTCCTTAGGGTAACGGGAGGACACAAACTAGCGTCCTCCCGTCACCCTAGGCTCAGTATATAGGGAGCTACAGCTCGCGGTATACTGAGACGCCGCACCTGGAGCGGATCCCGACAATTGTGCCGGGATCCGCCCAGCTGCGTGACTGACAGCTGGCTCTGCCTATCTAGAGGCAGAGCCAGCTGTACCCGCCCCCTCCCCCGTCCGTTCCGCCAGTCAGCGCTGGTGGATCGGAGCGGGGAGAGGGGAATCCAGCCCCTCCCCTGTCACGGCAGAGAGCCGTGACAGGATCGAGAGGTGAGCGAACGCCGGTATGTGTTCGCTCACCTCCCGATCTACTGAGCCGACCTGTGACAGTCTCATTGTCACAGGTCGGCTAGAACTATGAGGTGAGGGAAAAGCCCCCCCCCCCCCTCATAGTTCTCCTTTAAGGGGGGACATGATTTTCTTGTATAGGTCGGCTTAGAACTATGAGGTGAGTGGAAATCACTCATCTCATAGTTCTCCTTTAAGGTCTGGAACTCGCTGCCGCAGGGGTGTAACACCGCGGTCAGCAAGTGGTCAAAGTGTTGCAGCCAGAGCTGCTGGGGGGACCTTTTTGTAAATGACATAATTTAGACCGGAGTTGGACTTTAACCTGATTTTTTTTAGTTGGGATCTACGTAGACAGAAGGGTCAAATCTTCCGAAAAGCTGATGTACAGTATAATATCATATGTGACATTTGTGAAGATGTTCCCTCTCTTTCTTTTTCCCAGGAACTGCAGCTCCTCTTTATGACTTGGAACTGACAATAAAATGGTCACCATGGCCGAGGCAGCCGGTGAATGATTCCCTGGAAGAGCACTTGTGTTTACAGTGAATAAAATGCTGACGGCGGTCACTTGACGCGGCGGTTGTTTGGAGAAGCCATGTGCGCGGTGGGAGTCTTGACAATAAAGTCTCGTTTTTTTTTGTACCCTTCACAATCCCGATATCAGTATAACGCTCGGGTACATAAAGCTGAACTCCAAGGAAGATTATCAATAAAAGAAAATCATTAGAAATCAATACATTTATTTCAGAAGCAATCGCTGTATCAAATACCCGGACCGGACCTGGAATTAGCAGGAGAGGCAACACTAGAAGCCAATTAGGTGACCTTGCATGCACATGTCCAGGAGCAGGGGGCGTAACTAGAAATCACCGGGCGACATAGCCAAATGTTGTATGGGGCCCCGTGATTGCTAGTTATGCCACTGGCAGAGCCCACCATAGACTCTCTATAGTGGGCTCTGCAGGGTCTCAGATGGGCTGCACACCTCTTACCTGTCAGCGCTGTCCGCCTCCGTGGTCGCCGGGCCCCAGCCTCCTCTTCCATTGTCGGGCCCTTTCTCCTCTTCTATCGACGGGCCCCTGCCTCCTCTTACATCACTGGCCCCTCCTGCTCTTAGGTCGCCGGACCTGGGCCCCGCCTCCTCCTTCGCTGCGAACGCCGGGTCCAGCCTCTTCTGCAGCAGCTGCTGGCTGTCACTGACACAGCTCAGCGGCGGCTGTGAGCACAAATCACTGACAGGTTGTCGGTGATCTAACAGCGGCGCGTTCCTCTTCACAGGCGCCAGTGACAGTCAGCAGCCTGAGATGCCATAGCGACCCACACGGCATCAGGGGGATGCCCTGGCCGGGCCCCCCCTGTGCCCGTGACCCATAGCGGCCACCTGGGTCGCTATGGCGATTTGTTACGTCACTGTCCAAGAGCATGCAGTCATCAGTAGTAAGCAGAGAGATGACCTTTTTTAGTCTTCTGCTGCTCCTTTAATGTGCAATAACCGTCTGGGGGCAGGGAGGTGACCAAGCTGCATTTTGTAACTGTAGAGAAGCCATTTTGCGAGCTTGGCTCTGCTATCTGGCAGGGTTGTGAAATCTTAGAAGTGGATGGACGGTATCATTTGGCAGGTGAAAAAAATTTGCTTCACGAACCCACAAAAACCTCAATCCGTCCTCATGTGTCACTCCTGCAGG
>NW_017308350.1:92765-132204 GCF_000935625.1 Nanorana parkeri | reverse complement strand
CTGGACACCGCCGCAACCCGCCGTCCTCGTCCCCGCCGGCCGGCCTCGTCCCCGCCGCTACGATAGCCTCCGGTTCTCTTCCCTTGATAAATAAAATGTATCAAGGGAAGAGAACCACAGCAAGTGCCGCTCTCAGGGAATCTGCCGCTCCAGGCAAACGCCTTGTTTGCCTCGCGGCAGATACGCCCCTGCTTGTACCACTTCCCATTCACTTAGGCCCCGGTTCACACTGAGCGGTTTATCGTGCGATTTCCGGCGGGAAATCGCGCATATTTCCGCGCGATATCGCTCTATGTAGCTTGTCCGATGCATTCCAATGGAGCTGTTCAAATCTCACAGCTCAATGTCGCCTGTAGCTCGTCACTGTGAAGCTTGTCGCTCGTACATGACCCTTTTTTCGGCGGATGTCGCGCAATTCGGCCCCAATAGGCTCACTGGTGTTGTGCGAAATCGCGCATTACCGGCAATAATGCGCGTCTTGGTAGCGCGATTTCGGAAAGAATGATGTCACAACAAGATCGCTGTTGATCGGTTACCTCCCAATGTATGAGCGACGAAGCCTCGCCCAAAAAAAGAGCTAAAATGTGCATTGTCGCTCATTATCGCGCAATGTAGCTCAAAGCCGTTCAGCACAAAATTGCGTGGTAAAACGCACAATACCCATGTCGCTCAGTGTGAACGGGGCCTAAAGGGTTAAATAAAATTGAAAAAAAAACAGACTTTTGGAAAAAATCCTTTAATTGAAAAAAAAAAAACACACAACAAAGGATTTTGGACAAGTTTTTTGTTGTTAAAAAAAATTCCCCCGAAAATGGATCCAGCAGCGTAATCCAGGGTCAATCACGACTACCAGCGTTGTCCATGACGACGACTCGAAAATAAAAAAAAAACACATTAAAAAATAAATAGAAATAATAATTTTAAAAAAAACGACGACCGCTGTCCCGTCCGCTCGCAACGAACACCCGCCGCAGAATGTCATTCTGACAGATGCCGGCAAAACATAAACAACATAAACAAGCGGAATTTCACATCATCTGACAGGTCAGCCATGATTGGGCAAAGTCATCTTAGGCTGGGTTCACACCTAGGCGTATTGAATATGCGCGTTTGTCACGCGTTTTTACCACGATTCGCGGTAAAAAAACGCGCGACAAACGCCCGTTTCCGAGGGCTACTTGGCTGTATCCCAATAGAAACGCGAGACCAAAACGCCCCAAAGAAGTACATGTACTTCTTTGGGCATAGGCCGTTTTGTATCGCGTTCGGACGGGCGGAAATACGGCAAGGTGTGAACCAGACCCATTGAATACAATGGGATTTTAGATGTTTGAGCGTTTTGTAGAGTGTTCGTCGAGCGTTGAACGCGCTACAAAACGTTCAGGTGTGAACCAGGCCTTACAGAGTACTGAGCCCTGATTGGGGCAAAGTCTTGCACCTGACCTGTGGTCAGGTGCAAGCCTTCAGCCAATTAGGGCTTCACAAGGCGCAATGCCTTGCGGGGCGTTCAGCGGGCCGAACACACGAAATTAGCGACGTTCGACTGGAACATCCCAACCCAACACTACTTATAAAGCAGCAAATGTGCTATTCACCAAACATTCACATTTGGTTAATCTTTACCTGTAGTTAAAGCCACATGCACCATTAGGATTCACCTGCCGTGAATATTTGGGGAATGTAAATTTTCCCTGTATATTTTGGTGGGGTGTCTTGCAGAGGTGTATATTTTGGAGTGCATTTATCAGGGGTGTGCATTATTAGGGGACGTTTATATATATATTAGGGTGTCATTTTTTGGTAGTGTATATTTTGGGGGTGCATTATTCAGGGGTGCATTATTCAGGGTGCACATTCGGTAATGTGTATTTTGGGGTGCATTATTCAGGGTGCATATTCGCTCAATTATATTTTGGGGTACATCAATCAGGGCGCATATTCGGTATTTTATATTTTGGGGGTGTATTTGGGATCGATTATCTTTTTTATTGGCCTTTTTTTTTTCTCTTATCCTGTACGGTCCCATGGCAGCTGATGGCTCTGTGTAAATCACTGACACGATAACATATTATTGATAATACATCATGTGAATGGCTATATTTAGGCATCTATAAGCTGACTGATCAATACATTTGCATAATACTGAGCACAGAGAAAGCTGCATATCGGAATCCAAAGCTATGTATGAACTCCTGTGTACATCCCATCGCTTATATAGATTCCTGTCAGAAGCAGGGAGGGACGTTCGCTCATTCCTCTGCTGAGCCGTCAATCACGGCTCAGCTAACCAATCGCCGCCCTTCGTTCTCCTTCTCCCCGCCCCAATTTGCTGCAGCTCGGGTTGAGCAGCTGGGGAGGGCGTGGCGTGCCGCTGGTCCCCCCCCCGGCACGTGTTCTCTCCTATTGGGCGGTGGTCCGACCGGGCGGGGCAAAAAGGCGTGTGAGGCCGACGGCGGGACGGGGTCTGTGAGCGCTGTGAATAATTTATAGGATCACACGACTCCGCCTTTCCCGCCCATGCACGGTCCCCGCCCATTCTCCTCAGCACCTCGGACAGCAGCCTGTGCAGCTCACACACCGCCGGGGGGAGTCTGAGAGAGAGAGAGAGAGTCTACCCTATGCTGTCACCTTCCATCATCAGCTCCTCCACCGTGACATTTACCTCATAGGGCCGACCATCACCGCAGTCAGATAGAGGGGACTCTGGTCCAGCTGAGTGGGGGGTGTCTGCTGCGCTGTAGAGGGACTCTGGGGATCTGCTGCACTACTGAGGGGAGATGAGACGGGGGATCTGCTGCTCTCCCAGGGGTCTACTTCAATACTGAGGAGGGATCTGCTGCACTACTGAGGGGAGACTGGGGGATCCGCTGCTCTCCCCGTGGGGGTCTCCTGCACTCCTGTAAAGGGACAGAGGAGATAAGAAGAAACCTGCTCCTGTCCTGGGGAAAGCGGGGGGTGCTGCTGCACGACAGAGAGGGGCCTGCGCTGCACTACAGAAAGTGGACTGCAGGATCTGCTTCTATCCCGGGGCCGCTCCAGATCTCCGGGTCCCTGTTGAAGCCACTGGACTCCCCCCCCAACCCCGATCCCTTTTCCTGGTTTATGAACCATTCCCGAGGGGGCTGCCGGTCTTTGGGTCTGTGGACTGCTGCAAAAAAAGACGTTAAGTGATCCTGAACCCTTGAAGGATCTAGTAGCTTGCTTGCTGGACTTCCGTAGCTCTGCTCCCGACGTCCCTTGATCATTTCTGAGAGCTCTGGTCTCTGTGCACATTGGGAATTGGGAGCGGCGATTGCCGAATTTATCAACCTGTGCCCAGTAGCAGGTGGCGGACTTCTGTATAAGGGATCTGTTCCTGTACCGAGGGACTGTTGTTGCTGAGGGTTGCTGTAGCAATCCAGTGCTCAGGATCGCCTCCTGGACTGTGGATCACTATTGAAGGTTGAAGTCGTGGTCTCCTGCAAAGGACAATCTGCTTGTGCTGCCGTATCTTCTCCTGCCATCAGCGGAGGCTCCGGACTGTGCTCCGCTGCAGCTGCCCGACCCTTGTCGAAGACATTGAGAGACGTGGCCTGGAGCCTGATTGGTGAATGGGATCTGTGTGCCCTTAGCAGGTGCTGGACACTTGTAAAAAGAGATTGAAGCAACTGCTCCAGCCCTATAGAGCTGCTGCCGGATTCTAAGAGGGGGACTCTGGAGATCAGGAGCTGTCCAGGGCACTCGCTGCTGAATTGGATGTCTGCTCTCGGCCTCAGCATTCATCTTCGGGGGTCTCGGGACTGTTCCCATTAGCAGGTGCTGTAGTCCCCTACAGTATATTAACAGATCTGCAGGGGGGGTCTTTATTGGAAGATCGAGCCTGTGCTCAGTAGCAGGCACAGGACCTCCCACTGAGAAATCTGTTTCAGGTTCGTTATTAGCAATTAAAGAGCCGTGCATGCTTCCTCTCCTAGACGATGCTGACGCATCGAACGCAGCCCCCAGCAAGAAACGCTCTTCCTTTTAGAACAATGGGGAATCAGGAATCTGTTTTGCCTAGCGGGTACTCTTCCTGCCGCTCTAAGCGGGAACGCTAGGCTCTTGTAAACGAGGGATCCGGTACCAGGGCTCGCTGCTAATTCCAGGCTCGTGGTCCAGACTAGAATAATCTATCGAGCCATCCGGGGGAACAATCTTTGTTCAGTCGCCAGTGCCGGGCTCTGCCCTCTCGCATTTGGACATCCGGTTTTCGAGGTACAGGCCATGCGCTGCTCTGCGGGCCAGGAAGACATTTAACAGGCTATTGGGCTCGAATGACATTTCGCAAAGTTTTAAGTGGAGGCAAGAGATGGAAAAATAGTCATAACAATGGGATAAATGGCGCAGAGAAGATTCCGAAAGATATGAAAACCGGTTGATTTGATCATCTTTGCATCTGTTGTGACACGCGGAGCACCTATTAATAGTTGCCGGAGAAAAAGGACATTTTCATTGATACAAAATGACACTTGAATACTGGAATATACGTCAGAACCTCTAGATGCTGGGTTCTATTGAACGGACTTGGGCTGGAACCCTTTATACAGAAGCATTACGCACATGCATTATCTGCAAGGTGGAATAAGCGAGGAGCACCGGAAAGCCTGCACAGTTCTCATCAGCAAGTCATCCATAGACTCTGGATCTTTATTCATTGTTTTCCTTCAATCACACATAGCCACTCCAACCTTTGCTTGTTTTTTTTTTTGTTGCCTTTTCTGTACATCTAAGTCATTTGGGATTGACTCCTTTTTCCTCGAGGGGATGCACATCGGGGCTCAGTTTACAAGGATGAAGAAGATCTTCAAAGTTTTGGACGGTTTTACTGCCTCGTCACCGGTAGGCGGAGGTGCCGGGGTTGGCGGTGGATCGGGCGGGGGCTGTTCGCTTTATCCATCCGGATCGCTCGGATCTGCCGTGTCCCCCAGGGAGGCGGAAATACCGGAGAGTCTGACCTCTGAACAGTTCCATGTTTGCAAGGTAATGAGCTTTATCTGTCAGGAAAGGTTATTGTCAGGTGTCGTGTTATCACGCCTGCCTCAGGGGGTTTGTGGTCTGTCCTTTTGCAGTTTACAGGCCAAAGCTTCATTTGTAGACACCTGACCGCACTTTAGCGTATGCTTTCTTATAAAGTAACAAAAATCTGTTTCTCATGTATAGTTTCTAAGTATTATTATAAGTTCGGTAATGCACGTTGACACCACCCAGTGTAATCTTTGGTCAATGCATGCGGTAATGGGCATTGCTTAATCTTTGGTCAATGCATGCGGGATTGAGCTTTGCTTAATCTTTGGTCAATGCATGCGGTAATGAGCATTGCTGCGCACATTTTGGTATTCTTTGCAGTGACTTCTATGGCCCCCCCCCGAAGGTCACCAGAAATGACACCATGAAGGCCACTCGTCTCCCCGAAAATATGTTTTAATGAAAGCCACTAAACGCACTCCAACATACATATTTAAAACTGCAGCTACCGATCTCTGGCACATCACCGGCCTGCTTATTTTTGCTTGCTTGGTGTAGACTAATGCTCAGTCTTTTCAGTTATTCACGGGGGAATAACACCGGCCTCCTACATGGATTTGACAATTGCAAAGATAGGAAATCAGAAAGCTTTTATACATGGAGCGAATTGCAACCTACTAAGCAAGTGGTGAGTAGGAGTTTAGAGGTGTAAGTCCAGCCAAGACGTAGTTTTGGATAATATGGGAAGGATTAGAATGTCTGTTGGGTCTTTGCTGCTGTCTGGGGTTCCTTTAGAGAGATTTCCCTTCACTTCCTGCCCTAATGACAACATTTACCAGACAGGAAGTGAGGAAAAATCTCCAACAGCGACAAAAATCCAAATCCTTGTTTTTTTTTCAGTAGAGTGGGGGAATGCTAGGACTCCCGGGAGCTTTTTAGCTCTATCTGTGACCCTGTATCAGATTTCCCCTCGCTTCCATGAATTAACTTTTGTTAGCAGTGCAGGAAGTGAGGGGAAATCTCCGTAATTTAGCTCCACGTATCAGTATAAACCCAAACGGGCGGGCTACTGACCCTTCCACACTCTACCGATTACCAAACACTTTAAAAAAGTGTAATGGTCCCATGTTCCTCTTAAAAAATAGGTCGTTACTCTGCTGTCATGATAGTGTTGCAGTAGATCACTTGCACTCCATACAGCGTTATAACCTTCCACCTTCCTGGTGCTGGCAGTGATAACTAGTGGTCACTATGTCACCCTTATGAAGGGGCCCTGCGTGGCCCCCGAAGGGCTGGCTTCTGCTTTGATGACGCATGTTCAATAAAGAGGAATAGAAATTCACACTTTGAACTTTGTGAGTGCTGGTGGCCTTCTATCCAATGTTGCCATGATTGGACATCGGTTTAAAGGGTCAGTCTACCCAAAACAGAGTTTAGTTTTTGGCATATGTACCAAAATTTTGGGCCCTGCCCCCAGGGCACAGTTAATGCTCCCTGCGGTCCACCTTAGGCCTGCCCAGTGTCCAGGTGGTCCAACCTAGTTAACGAAGTTGCCCGCCCGGACCCTGCGTGCTTGCCGGGGCGCCAAGCAATGTCATAAATGTCTTGCATGCACAGCAATTCAAATAGGGATAACACCGTGATCCCGGGACAGTCCTGCATCATAGGGACTGAGGTCCAAGATAGGGACTGAGGTCCAAGATAGGGTCCAAGGTCCAAGATAGGGACTGGGGTCCAAGATAGGGACTGAGGTCCAAGATGCAGGACTGTCCCAGGAAATCCATCTATTGGTTTTTGGTAGATGCCGAAGAGGCACACTACTCAGCACTTTCTTCTCTCTCTCTCGGGGGACAGTGTTGAATACTGTGAATCTGCTGTGATAATTATAGATAGTGGGGCTCCTCTTCCTGTTGGATTTTCAAATGTGTTTGTGTTATGCAAAGTGCAACACGAAGAGTGAGACCACACTGATCCAGTGCGAAAACACAACCAGGAACTGTAGATTGGTTCCTGGAGTCCCCATGTAATATAAGAAACCAGCATTGGGTCAGCCTAAGAAGATTCTTCTTATAACTGGAAGCCCCTTGGAGAGTATTTGCAGGAATCCCAGACTATGGGGAATGTGTCTGTACGGATTCAGACAAATAATGTAATATAATATCCTCAGTTTTGATGCATTGACATTTATTAGCCATGTCTGATTACATACACACACTACCATGCAGGGGACTCGCTATTCCTGAATACTGGGGAGTATCTTGCATTGCCGATCTCATAGACAGTATTGTATTTATCCGCTAAGCTTGAGATGTGATTTGCATCCAATACATTTGAAAAGCATAATGCTTTTTTTTAGGATGGTAAGGGGGGGGGGGCAGTGACTAACATTAAATATGTAATTGTGATTTTTGGGGAGTTTGCTCTCGATTCACATATTCAATGCTTCTGCCCACCCTGGCTGTGCCATTGACCTTCTCTGATTAACGCCGTCCGTAATCCTCGGTAATGCAATTAAGTGGACCCAGAAATCCATTCATTCAAAGAAGATATCAATTCACAAAAGCAGCGGGCCGTTCACAAAAATTGGTGCGTTTCATTCCGCTGCGGCTTTTATTGTGCGGAATCGGCTCAATGAAGTATTGTGTTATCAGTTTTAGCGGTGGTTTATATGTAAATGCCAGACCGCAAAATGATTACCGAGGTTCATTATAATATCGCAAGGTTCTTAAAATGATTACCGAGGTTCATTATAATATCGCAAGGTTCCTTAAATTATTACCGAGGTTCATTATAATATCACAGGGTTCCTAAAATTATTACCGAGGTTCATTATAATATCGAGAGGTTCCTAAAATTATTACCGAGGTTCATTATAATATCGCGAGGTTCCGAAAATGATTACCGAGGTTCATTATAATATCGCGAGGTTCCGAAAATGATTACCGAGGTTCATTATAATATCGCGAGGTTCTTTTTTTGGTGCGTTCATTGTGAGGGTCTCTGAGGTGTCTATTGAGGGGACGAGTAATAGAGTCATGAAGACGGAATTATTTTAATTTAGAGAAATACCAATTTGTGGGAAATAAAGGTTTACACTGGCTATCTATATATATATACAGTATATCTCCGGCAAACAATGATTAAAGCTCTATGCCCGACTTATGTGATAATAATAATCATATTAATATTAAAGTGACACTAAACTCCGGAGGTAAACCTTAAAAATCCATTCAAGTCCCTGAACTCTGAACAACAATGTATTTTATTTGTGTATCACCCGGCTGTAGATCCTCCAATCATCTCTGACACTGTCCTTCCTTCTGGAGGGGGGCTACGTCTGTTCCCCATGGTACCTGTGTGTGTTGTAAAGTAGTCACCACTCCAAGCTCGCTACTGGGGATGGACTACAATCTCAATACAAATCAGTAAACTAAACATGAGATTGTAGTCCATCCCAGGGGGGGAACTTGGAGCGGTGACTACTTTACAACACACGCAGGGACCATGGGGAACAGACGTAGCCCCCCTCCAGAAGGAACTACGGTAGTTACTTTAGGGCATAGGTGGACGAATGAATATGGAATTGGAAAAACAGTCTGTCCAATCCAGGAGTCAGTAGAATGTTTTGTTTTTTTTAGGAGCAGCTTCATTGACAACAACTGAGGAAAACCTCAAAAGTTAGCAATTTTTAAGGACCATTGGCTACCTACCTGCTGGGATGTGTCCAGCCCCTATTTAAGGACTCATTCACATAAGGGTCCATTCACTCCAGCACCCTGGAGCGCCATGCATTGTGTTGTGCATTGTGCATCTGCACTACGATGCATTTGTAAGAATGCATTGCATTGCTTATGTTTCTTTTTTTAATTAACTTTATTGAAAATTGACAAAACCAATTCCAATTAACTCGAACTGCCGTGCATTATATGTGCATTGCATAAAAGATGCGTTGATGCGACACTATTATGCAGCTCACACCAGTGCGCTCATATTGTGTGAATGGGGCGCATAGAGAACAATTGCTCTCACGGTGTCCCTGTGTTGAGCTTGCATTGATCCTCCGTTGAGCCTGCATTGATCAGCGAAGCTCAATCCAGCTGGTGTGACTGAGCCCCAACTCTTATTTGATGCTTTGAGTGGCTGATAGACATTCATAGTCTGAATGCCACAAAATATGTATAAAATAGTGTTTGCTGATCCCATATTGGAAATATTCTCTTTGCTGCAGTCTGTGTGTGGGAGATATTTGGTGTTGTGTAGTTACTTGCATGTGCTTGTGGCTTTTCCGACGTCGTTGGAGCCATCGTTGAACATTTTCATTAGAAGTGTTGAGAGCATTTAATCCGTTCAGTATGATCGCTTGTTTTTGTTGGCTGGTTGGGTAAAAATCACCTTCCTCTGTATGGGTCTGATGTACAAACCTTCCTCCCAGCATAAAGCTGAATGTTTGCACACCATTGCCGCCACTTTATGGTGCATAGGAATTCCCTATGTTCCCCAGCTCTATCTAGTTATGGTAATGCTGTGCAAACGGCATTTGTCCAGCGTTACGCTGGGAAGGCAGCGTACACAAGTCTGCAGTCAGGAACTGTATGTCAGTGGAGGTTGTGGTGTGGTAGAACAAACGGAGGTATAAAGAAGACCTGTATAATATCAAATAAGGGTATTCGGCTTCACAATACTAGAGACCCTCAGAGTACCTGTGCAAATGGAGACTCTCTGAAGGTCGTTATCGGCATAGGCGCATGCATGCCTCCCATGTGACAATACTTGAGCCTAATGATAGGTCGTATAGGTACCAAGCTCTTCCTTGTAGTAGAGAGTGTTCTTATTCTGCCCGTCCACAAAGATTTGGTTTTCTGGGGAGCTCCGTCAGCTCTCTGGGGATCTGAGTTGTCACTCTACAAGTATGATGCGAGTCCTTATAATATCGGCTATGCAAGTACATGGTTCAGATGTGCTTAAAGGTGCCCATGTTTATGGAATAGTTGTGTCTCAGTCCTTTCCCCGTGGGGTCTCTCTTCACTCTACAAGTATGAAGTGACTTCTTATGATATCGGCTAGGAAAGTACATGGTTCATATGTGCTTAAAGGTGCCCATGTTTATAGAATGGTTGTGTCTCGGGTCTTTCCCCATGGGGGTCTCTTTTTACTCTACAATTATGATGCGAGTCCTTATGTTATCGATTATGCAAGTATATGGTTCAGATGTGTTTAAAGGTGCCCATGTTTGTATGACGTGACTCCTTATGGTATCTGCTATGAAAGTACACAGCTCATTACATTTGTGCTTAAAGGTGCTCACGTTTATAGAATAGTTGTGTCTCAGGTCTTTCCCCATGGGGTCTCTCTTTACTCTACAAGTTTGAGGTGACTCCTTATGGTATCTGCTATGAAAGTACATGGTTCAGATGTGCTTAAAGGTGCTCATGTTTATAAAAAAAGCTGTGTCTGGGGTCTCTTGCTTCTCCCCATGGGGGTCTATCTTTGGGAGAGCCCTCCCTAGTACTTAGTGGGCTGGCTTCGGCTGGTCTACAAGGATCAGGGTCCTCCTTATTCCATCCTAGGTGGACCAGGGTACCTTGCCCCACTCAGAAGCCTTGCACCCCGCGGCCTTCAGGGATTTGAAACCCTTCCTCTTCGGAGGAGGACCACTGCACCCTTGTGCACTTTCTTATGTGGTGTGATTTCACGGGGGATTGTTTTTGGTGCATGTGTCTCTATGTCTGCCCTTAGATAACATAAAGTATTATTTATTTCCTGTATTTATACACCGAGTGGCCGGATTATTATATACACCGAGTGGCCGGATTATTATATACATCATAGTAAGCAGCACTTTACAAATTGTATACAACCGTTGAGTCCCTTTCACTCCATTCAATTACATATAAGCACACAAGAGCCAATTCTATAAGGATGCCATTATTGTTCTTCGGCTGTGGCATTAAAATGGAGTTTCTGGAGGAAGCATACAGCAAGAGATAATTTTTACGCAATTTTTATGGAAATATGTGGACTAACGACACAATTCTGGAGCAGCAGCAGGCAATTACAAAGCATTTAACGCTCTCTGCACGATTTCCTGAAGCCAGCAAAGCTTCAACACTGGTTTGGGACAGTTGAATAAAGATCCTAATGGGAATATTGGCTGTAGCTTTGGGAAAAAAAAGAAAAAGAAGCTTTTAGCAGTATTTGAGCAATTGGCCAGCTCTCCCATTTAGGGAAACCCGCACTAAGAAAACCTCAGTGGTGGTCAATTCTCAAACCAGAACTGGAAGAACACAGAAGATTGATGGCAGGGAAAGACCAAGAGAATGGAGACTTCCTTTTTATTCTCGGAATATAGACCCTTTATTTGTCTCCAGCAAGGAGAGGTCAGCCATGGCAGCCTACACATTCCTCTATACGATCTGATATCAGCACTCCCATATGACTTCATGAATGCCGCTCTAACCTTGTTAAGTACTTTGTAAAGACTTGATGAATCTGATGCTCTCTAAACCGCAGTTTGGGAGCTAAAATTAAACCATGTCTGTGTGTGAAGACGTCATACACACTAATACCATGCAGAAGAGAAATATAGAAGAAGAACATCTCGCATAAATGTAACGCAATTTTATGATATATATTCATGGACACGAGATACCTAAACTACAACCTGTAATGTATTTGGCGTAAATAACATTTATAATTAATATATACTTAACGAGATATTTAAAGGAGAACTATGAGGTCAGTGTTTTTCCCCATAGTTCTCCTCAGGACACAAACTAGCGTCCTCCCGTCACCCTAGGCTCAGTATATAGGGAGCTACAGCTCGCGGTATACTGAGACCGCCGCACCTGGAGCGGATCCCGACGTAGATGACGGGATCCGCCCAGCTGCGTGAGTGACAGCTGGCTCTGCTTATCTAGAGGCAGAGCCAGCTGTACCCGCCCCCTCCCCCGTCCGTTCCGCCAGTCAGCGCTGGCGGATCGGAGCGGGGAGTGGGGGGAATCCAGTCCCTCCCCCTGTCACGGCAGAGAGCCGTGACAGGATCGAGAGGTAAGCGAACGCCGGTATGTGTTCCCTCACCTCCCGATCTACTGAGCCGACCTGTGACAGTCTCATTGTCACAGGTCGGCTAGAACTATGAGGTGAGTGAAAAGCATCCCCCCCTCCCCCCTCATAGTTCTCCTTTAAGCCAGAAACACAGCAGGATAATGAGTGCCAAAAAATGTAGGGATGCACCGATATATATCGGCCGCCGAAACATAACGGCTGAAAATGGCACTTTTGGCATAATGCCGAAAGTGCCATTTTCTGGGGGTACACATGTGTCTTTAACACAGTCCGACATAAATAAGCAGCTTTTATTTCATCCAGCGGTAACAGAACACACAGCTTTCCTCAGCAAACATCAAACATAACGAAAAAGTCTTTTAATGAGATTGCACTGCGTAGTGCGTTTAGGTGATCCCACCAAGATAGAGTCCACTTGCTTCTGAGCGCGCGCACGCACACACACACACACTAAAACATTTTGTTAAAACTTTTTTCGTTTACATTCTCTTTAAGAAATAGCCTAACTATTTAAAAAATAAAAGCCAAAAACAGACATTAAATAGTACAGAGCATTTACAACAAAAGAATTTACTTACAAAAAAATATTTTCCATCTGGTGCCCGCTTCTGTGGATTCTTCCCCTGCCTGCTCTCCTCATTGCGCAGGCCCCATAAGCTCTTCATCCCTGCTCTGAGGTCTGGCAAGGCAGGGACAGCTGCGGGCCTTTCCTACAGAAGCCGCAGGGCACTTATTATTATCAAAACGGGATTTATATCGCGCCAACAGTGTGCGCAGCGCTTTACAATATAAGGAAGACATTACAATCACAATACAATTCAAGACCAAGATGGGAAGGAGGGCCCTGCCCCTGAGGGCTTACAATCTAAAAGGTTTAAAGATGGCCGCCGCGCAGCTGCCGATCGGCAACCATCATTATGACACAGGAATGAAGCGGCAGGCCCGCGCGGGGGGGACGCCAATTCTGGGGACACTTGGAGCTTTCCGTAGTGTGGGCAATATACCGGCGGGCCAGATCTAATGATAATTAAATATTATCATGCAGGCCAAAGATAATTCCATCGCGGGCTGGTGCTGGCCCACGGGTGTCAGCTTGAGGTGGGGTGGGCTGGGGGTACGGCCGCGAGGGAGCTCCATCCATACATACATTGCTTACATAGAAACTTTTGGACGATTTCTTAAGGGACCGTAATATACAGGGGTACGGGTACTCCTAGAATGAGATCCTAATAGGTTGGACTTGATGGACTAATGTCTTTATTCAACCTCAAATACTATGTAACTATGTAACTATGTAACTCCCTCACGTGTCCTGTAGTGGTGCCTGGACCGGAGTGACGTCACATTCTGGCTCCCAGCACCTCTACAGGGCACGCAAGGGAGCCCACACTGGACCCCAGGCTGAGGATCCACTCCAGTAAGGTAGGGAGACTGGGCGGACCTTAAAAAAATAATTTTTTTCTAAATGGGAGTGTGTATGTGTGTGGCTGCAATTTTCAGGTGGGCTATGCGGGCTCTCAGATGGCTGTGTAGGGTCTCAGGTGGCTGTGTAGGGTCTCAGGAGGGCTATGCATGCTTTCAGGAGTGCTCTGCGGGGCTGTGTGGTGTCTCACCAGGGGTCCAGAGGCGGGCAGCGTGGTGTCAGGAAGACATAGATGTTTACAGGCACCTGCGGCTCACAAGAAGGCTGCCGAGGTCCCCAGCAAGCAATTTAAAGTGCCGGCACTTAGTGTCTTGTGTCCCGGTGTCAGCTGGCCCGAAACCTGGACACAGGACTCAAAAACTGGACTGTCCGGGTGAATCCCAGACAGGTGGCAACCCTACTGCCCAGAGTACTCCCTCACCTAATAGACCTGGTCAGGCACAGCTCTTCCCTTTCTCCGCTCTACAAGTGGCGTGAACATGACTGTGATGAGGGATGTGACCAATACTCATCTATGCCAATACTGTGCACTGAGATGAGCGGGCAGGAAGTGCACTTCCACTCTCAGAATAAGGTATTTTAAGACATTTCCGAGCACAAATCCGTTACAATTCGTAGTATAGGGTGGCAGGGCGCTACACAGGCAAATGAAATCTTGAATTGCCCGTTCGGACAGAAGGGAACCTTCAGCATTTGTGTGTAGGAACCAGGCAGGTTTATTTGCTGAGAGGAAGTCATGTAGCAGAGCTCCTCAGACAGCTTGATACTGCTTAGTTCATCCTGGGAATGGAGCTGCCACGTGAGGCTCTCGAGACGCATCTTCTGCCAACAATCTCAGGGGACTCTTTGCTTTTTTTTTTAAACTGCAAAGGAATAAGAAGCAAACATGCCGAGAACGTTATGTAAAATGGTCAAAAGAGTATACACGGGTCACGGGTGGCTCATGCAGCTCGATGCACGCTCGCAGGATCCTAGTGCAGGTTAGAAATGGGAAGCTGAAAAGTAAATCCTCCGGTCCATTAAATAAAGCCGGGCCAGGTTCATCGTAGATTTCTTTGTTATGAAGCGGTATGCACGTAGACCTCACTCAGATGTGTTGCTTTCGGGTGTTATTGTATTCCTGCACTTGTGCCTATTGTTCTGGGATTATACGTTGCTATATTGCTATCCGTGTCTCATTTTATTTTTGTATCGTTCTATTATAAACGTGTTAGTTTGCCACTATTGTGCAATGCAACAGAGTCTGTGAGATGGTCTTTGCTGTGGGCTAACATTACTCTATCCCCCCGCCCAAAAAAAGCTGCACTTTCCCTTTAAATGCCTGAAAGCAATCCTCATAAAAGTCTCTTTTTTGCTATTATGAGGATTGCTTTCAGGCATTTAAAGAGAAAGTGCAGCTTTTTTTTTTGGGGGTGGAGGGGTGGGGTGGGGTGGGGGTGGAGTGGGGTAGATAGGTACGTAAACAAATACTTTAGAATTATGTGATTACACCTCCCCTTGCAGTGGCCTCTTTCACCCTCTGCTCTGATGAGGAGCAGCCCACTGACATAATGACGGACAATGCAATGCTCATAGACCTTCATTATATGTCAGGATGCTGAGGGAGAGTCTACAAGCTGGAACGTAGGGGAGGAAAAGAGAGTGCCATCTGTAGGAGGAGCAGGATTTAAGTAAGTAAAAGTCCTATACACAGCCCCCCTATTATTATTACATATTATTTATATAGCGCCAACAGTTTGCGCAGCGCTTTACAATATAAGGAAGACATTACAATTCAAGACAAGATGGTAAGGAGGGCCTGTGGCCCCTGAGGGCTTACAATCTGAAAGAGGATGGGGAAATTATACATGAGGAGGGAGCTGTGTGGGGATGAATTATTTGAGAATGTGAAGGTTGAGCGGTTAGGTTGAGGTGGGATCGGCTTCCTTGAAGAGATGAGTCTTTAGGGAACGCCTAAAGGCATTCAAGGTGGGAAATAGACGGACAGGTTGGGGTAAAGAGTTCCAGAGGATGGGAGAGACTCTAGAGAAGTCCTGGAGGCGAGTATGGGAGGAGTGGACAAGGAAGCTGGAAAGCAGCTCTCTTGTCTCCCCTAGACAATAAGGAGCAGCTAACCCTTGCAGTGCAGCAGGAGTAGTCCTACTGCAATGGGAGTTGTTCTATTCCTGGAGATAGGCTTTCAATTTGAGATTCATAATGCGATGGCAAACTTCTCAGAAGATGAAGTAAAACTCTTGATGAAGCACTGAGAGGTATAAAACAGTATCTATCCACCTCGGTACCTCTTCTCCCTACAGCTCGAAGGCGCACGGGGGGGTGCAGATGTTGAAGTCGCTCAGCGACTTCCACCAACTTCACAGATCCTAGAAGCTCTTTTGCACTAGTCTGTGAAGGTTCCTACTCATCCAGGTCATGTTATATCTGCCAAAATAAATCAAAGCAACTGGATTTGTTGTATTTTTCTTGATGTTTCACTGGTCATCCGACCAGCTTTCTAAATTCAGAATGACTTGTACAAACATTCTCTGGGAATAAATATGGTGAATGTTGTTCCAGTCAACTTAAACTGTTTATCATAACTAGAGCTCTGCAGCTAACGATTATTTTCAAAATCGATTAGTTAGCCGATTATTAAGTTCGAATAATCGGTTAATCGGATAAAAAATCAAATACATTTTAAAAAATGGCTCAATTGATGGGACTACTAGTTTGTATTGAGATTGTAGTCCATCACAGGAGCAAGCTTGGAGCGGTGGAAGTAAAAAAAAAAAACCCACAAAAAAAACTGTGGTGTGCAATATATATATATAATTAGGGATGCACCGATACCAATATTTCGGTATTGAGTACCGATATTTTTTTGGGAATCGCCGATACCCAATCAGGAAGCCGCGCAGCGTGTAATGACGCGCTGCCCGGCTTCCTGATACAGTAAGTGGCATCGGAGCATTTGGGCGAGTACAATACTTGGCACCGATGCTAGTATCGCTATGGGTGCATCCCTAATATATACTCTGTATATATATATTTGCAGTTTGCTTTTGAATTTCACCACCAGCAAGCTTAGCCGGCCTGTCACTTAATCGTGCCCTGCCCCCCCCCCCCCGCTATAAAATAGAAATGATAAGATGAGATCCGTGTGCTGTCACTTATAATTACATCACTTGACCTAATGGAAGTATTGCAGCTGTGCAGTTTAGAATGAGAGCATGCAAATCTATCCCTGTGACTTCTAGTGCCGCCAGTCATTTCCATAGGACGTTCTCGCTGGTGTATTCACCTTTTTAGAGGTCAGGGAGGGAGGGCAGGGGGTACACACCCTCCTGGATGTGGAAATGTGCGCTCCGAGGGGGGCATTTTGAAGGGTTACATATATTATGTTTAGGGCTGTGGAAATTGAAGATTAATTTCTCGATTAAACTTTTTGATCGATTAAAATGATTTTGATCGCTAATGAAAACACTCGCCTCTCCGCCGGCTTCCGGGAGTCCCGTCGGCGATCCGTTGACGTCACGGACATCGACGTCACCGGACTCCTCCCCCTTCCCCAAGTGGCTCCGTCGGCTAACGAAGTTTATTATAATCGATTATGTTGATTAGTTGTTGCAGCCCTATTAATAACGTGCTGGATTAGTGTGATCCGAGTTCATTTTATTACTTCATTGCTGCGCTGTATGTGTATAGTTCATCGCTATGCTGTGTGTGTATAGTTCATCGCTGTGCTGTATGTGTATAGGGCATTGCTGTGCTGTATGTGTATAAGGCATTGCTGTGCTGTATGTGTATAGGGCATTGCTGTGCTGTATGTGTATAGGTCAATGTAGTTGGATCTGTATGTGCGTTATCATTAATCGAAATTAATCAATTAATCGATTTTAAAAAAATTTGATTAATCGAACCTGAAAATCTGAATAATTACCAGCCCTAATTATGTTACTGATTTATTTATTTTTCCAACAGTAATATATATATTTTTGGCGTTTTAAACAGTTTGCTTGTCTCGGCTTACCTATGAATTCTCCGCGCTCCCTCGCAGAGGAGAGAATGTAGCAACCAAAAGAGTGACGTATTCCCCGTTGGAAATATGTAGCTGGTCACAGTGAGCTCCGTCTCTGTTCCTTTTCTCTCTTACATTCATGCTTCATAATAATAATAATAGATATCGGGAAGCTGCTGAGCAATACAACCGTACATGTGGATAGCGGATGATTAAAGATGAAAGCGGTATTCCTCGCTGTGTTAAACCTTCACATTGAGGTCCTTTGTTTGGGATTATTGCACTCCTGTATGCACTGCCCGGGCAGAGAATAAGTCACCACCTAGAATTCCGAAAGTGTTCTGGTCTGGGGTCGCTTCAGTCCATCAGGTCTAAGTTCAGCAACGTTGTGTACCCACAAAATGAGGTCAGCTGCCTCCGTCAATCTACTTTTACTATACAATTTGTGCTTCGTACGCTCACCCCAAGTGCAGGTCTGTACGGGTGCGGGTGTCCCGGCTCGGACGCAGACAGGATCCATCCTGTCAGCGTACGAGTATGGGCACACCCGCACGGACGTGCATGACGCGTGAGCGTTAGGCGTCGTACAGCCACGTACTCCCATAGAGAAGGACAGGGGGCTGCATACTAATCACACGCAGCAACTGTCCTTCCCGGGAGCGGCCCGATACGGCCGTGCACGCAGCACGGAGCTGTATGTGCCGGCCGATTCGTGTGTGAATGAGGTCTTAAAGTGACATTAAACCCTCAGATTTTTTAACATAAACCAATACTGTAATGTGCGCCTTACTGTAATCCATGGTAGTTTCCCTTCTCTTTGCTGCTCTTCCTTTTAAATCCTCATGTCTTCTCATGCTTGGGGAGAACTTCCCTTTGCAGCTCAGGGCCTCTTCCTGTAGTGCTGGCTCAGGTTACAAACCTATACAAACCTATACACAGACACCATATATCCATTCCTGAGACAAGGCAGTCTGCTGCAAAACAGAAGTTCTGCCCAGCATGAGAACAGATACAGATTTAAAAGGAAGAGCAGCAAAGAGAAGGGAAACTCGCATGGATTACAGTAAGGTGCACATTACAGTATTGTTTTATGTTAAAAAATCTGAGGGTTTAATGTCACTTTAAGCTTAGCTTGCAACTACTAAGCCGCTATTGTTACAGTGAGCTGGAACCCATACAATCCACATCAAGATATACACATTCTGAAAAAAGCCCTTACTCCCCTCTCTAGCTGCAGACAGTGTGGAGAAATTCATCTTCAAGGTTCACAATAAAGGCCCTGAAATTGCAGTTTTGATTCCCCTGTGCCTTGTATGGAGAGCCGAGTCTTGGCGGCTTGTCAGCCATCTGATGTAAACACACCTCAGGTGTTTCTATGGTGTATGAATTACTTCACAGTGCCAGCAGCCAGAAAGGTCGGGGAGGGCTTCTTCTAAAACTCTTTTGCTGATTGTTAAAGTACCACTGAAGCCAAAACATTTTTTGGAGAGGGGTTAGAACACCTGCCCAGTTTGTATTGCTCTCTGTCTCACCCTCTTTCTCTTTGTCCTGGGGACCGTTATTAATGAAAGTGAAAGAAAATCCGAAATTTCCGGTTGTCTTTAGAGCAGGAATATTTCTGAAATCTTCCGATGGGGACACTAGGTCTGGTGACCACCAGGGATTTCTTTCTCTTTGGCATGATTTCCTCTTCCTGTTGTAGCTATCGGACGGGAAGTGAAAGTGCAGGGTGCCTGTCAGGGACCATAGCACCTCCAGGTGGCGCTGGAACCTGGTCCTGCAGTCCCTGCTCTCACCTGCAGGTGCCTCCAGGCAGCCGGGAGCTGCCTGGTATCAGACCACCATTGGGTGGTGCTGGAACCTGCAACTCCAGTTCTCACCTGCGGGTGTCTCTGAGCTGCCAGCGATTATTCTCCACCTGGTGCTTCCTTGGAGGGTATTTAATCCCTCCCTGCAGTGTGGACTTTGGCTCAGTATTGTTGCCATTTCCTGATGCCCCCATGTACCCTGACCAGTGCTTTGTGGCTCCCCTTGTGTTCCCATGCTCCCCGGGTTTCACTTGCCCTTTGTTTGTTTTTTGCATCTAGTGGGTTATTGTTTGATACTTGTGGGTGTTGGTGGGGTTGTTTGTGTTTTTATTATTTTGGTGTGTTTTATAAACCTCGCCTAGTGTGGTCGCACATTTGGTCTTCCCGTAGAGATACCTGTACGCGGTGTGGGGACACCTGTGCGCGGTATCCCTGACAGTGCCTTTGCTGTAAAGCCACCTGCCATATTGAGAACTGCCCCCTTGCCCCCGCATCATCAGTATACGTGCAGGTGGAAGTCCGGCTCCTGCTGAATTCCTGTGGCTGTGCTGGCTGTAGCGCTGTAGGTCTTATAGTCTTGCATCTCTGTTCCCTCTCTTCCTGGAATGATTTCCTCTCACTTCCTGTTGTGGTTATCAGACAGGAAGTGAAAGTGAAAGTGAAGGTCATTTGCAGGGTGCCTTTAGTTCTGAGTATACATGAAGTCCTGCTGAACTCCTGTGCCTGCGCTGGCTGTGGCGCTGCATGTCTCATAGACCTGCATCTCCGCCCCGTAGGGTTGCCACCTTTTCTTCATTTGAAACCCGAACACTCTAGCGGCACAAGCAGCAATTTTTTCCCCAGTAGTTTGTGTCTCTGCCCCTCCTACCAGCCTACAGCCCTTACTGGTCTACAGCCAGTCTACAGCCCCTACTGCTCTACAGCCCCTACTGGTCTACAGCCCCTACTGGTCTACAATGGTGAGATTGCCCCAGTACTTTGTGTCTCTGCCCCTCCCACAATGATGAGATTTCCCCCCCCGTAGACTATAGAAGAGAGAATGAGGAGAGGCAGCCAGAGGCAGCCAGAGGAGGGAGTAAAGAGACCGGCTATAGAGGACTACAAATCCCAGCAATACATTATACAGCAAGACAAAATAATATGATGCTACATACTCTTATGTTGTTCCGGGGTGGCGCCCTGATGTCTCCAGGGTCCCAGGTGGCCTGCGTGGGCTCTCGTCAGGGCTGTGCGGGTTCTCGGGTGGACTCTGCGGGGTTACCGACCGCACGTCCCTGACTTGTACCTAACCCTGGGTGTAGCTCCCTCGTAGAGCTTTGACCGCTTGTTCCTCTCGTGTTCTCCGGTAACATTTTTCCTCAACAGAAATTAATTAATGTTCCAATATTCAAGATGAGCAGCCCATGAACACAAGGACCAGTCCACCTTCTAATGTGGAATCCAATGGGCTTGTGCCATCAGAACTTTCCTCTCTGTGATTCATTCCATTCACGGCGGGTTTCAATCTGTTTGGTCGTTGGCGAGAAATTTCGTACTGACTCTTTTTACCCCCCCGGCCTGCTATATGTGAAGCGGGCATGCGTGTGGATTCCTCTCCTCCTTTATCCTGCAAGGGGTTCTCTGGTTACCAACAAAAGAGAGGCTAGTGGCCTACAGATTTCGTAGCCCAGCGTTCTATAGCATGGAACATTGCAGGCTCTGCTCCCTGTATGTCTCTTAGGGGTTCATTTTTCAGTTTTGACTGGAGTGCACTTTTTTGGAGTGATGACAAGTGCCTCGGGCACCAGGAAGACTTTGCAACTTGTTCATACTCCTGCCGTGCTTTACGCTAACTCAGAAGTATATATAAAATGTAATGGTCATATATGAAGCAATAGATTAACCAGAGCCGTGTCCCGGAGAGTCATTTCATGCTTCATCTGCTCCGACACTGCACTGCTTATTTTGTTGATTGAAATGAAATGTGTTGATGTTAAAAAAAAAAAGGAAAGGAAGAAAGAAAGTCCAGAACACCTCCTGCTGCTGCATTCCTCTATTTAAAGGGAATATATCTCCCAAGAAAGTTCTGTCTGCACCCTGTCCCCCTGGACCAAGACCATGTACTTACCTGAATCCACATAGTACTCCATGGTGCCACTTCTGGCTGCTCTCTGCCACACTCCCAACCGATATTGTTACTACACCCTCCAGACATTGTGACTCCGATCCTCTAAGGACCCTTTGTGAACTCGGGTGATGGCCATAGGCAGTCCCTACATCACTAGGAAGCCATGTTTCCTCTGCAAGATGGACCCTCCAATACTGCAGAGGGGGAAGAAGGAAGAATGGGACCTGACCTGACACATGACTGCAGTTTATGGACAGAAGCCTCCACTCATCTGGGAAGGCTTTCCACGAGATTTTGGAGTGTGTCCGTGGGAATTAGTTTTCATTCAGCCAGAATAGCATTTGTGAGGTCAGATACTTTAGCCAGGAAATGTCACGGAACACCTGAATCCAATGATTTGGAGGGGTGTCCCAATACTTTTGGCAATATAGTGTATGTTGGATGAGAAGACCCGGCTCACAATTGGCATTCCAGTTCATCCCAGAGGTGTTCAGTAGGTTTGAGGTCAGGGCTGTGTGCAGGACTCTCAAGTTCTCAAGTTCCTCCACCAAACTGGTCTGACTATGACTTGCAGGAACAGATAAGGTCCTTCCCCAATCTGTTTCCACAAGGTTGAAAGTACACAGTTTTTAAAAATGTCTTGTACGCTGTAGCATTAAAGGAGAACTATGAGGGGGGGGTGCTTTTCACTCACCTCATAGTTCTAGCCGACCTGTGACAATGAGACTGTCACAGGTCGGCTCAGTAGATCGGGAAGTGAGAGAACACATACCGACGTTCGCTCACCTCTCGATCCTGTCACGGCTCTCTGCCGTTAAAGGGGGAGGGGCTGGATTCCCCCCTCCCTGCTCCGATCCGCCAGCGCTGACCGGCGGAACCGACGGGGGAGGGCACAGCTGGTTCTGCCATTAGATAGGCAGAGCCAGCTGTCACTCACGCAGCTGGGCGGTTCCCGGCACAATTGTCGGGATCCGCTTCAGCTGCGGCGTCTCAGTATACCGCGAGCTGTAGCTCTCTATATACTGAGCTTTGGGTGACGGGAGGACGCTAGTTTGTGTCCTCCCGTTGCCCTAAGCAGAACTATGGGGAAAAGCCCTGACCCCATAGTTCTCCTTTTAATAGTGCCCGTCACTGGAAAACCTGAACTCAATCATTTGGAAGGGTGTCGGCATACTTTTGGCCATAACGTATATACAGGGAGGCAACCACGTTTACCATTTATATTTGCAGACCGTGCTGCCCTACTTAGTCATGCTGCACTGTGTCTGGGCTTCCGTTCTCCTCTATCGCAGCACAAGGTTATCTCGGCAGTCTTTTAGCAGGGATGCCAATTCATTCCCGTATATGCGGAGAGCCGCTAGAGGAAACGTCTGCGCATCCAAATCAAAAGTCAAAATACAGTACAGTCAAAAATGACTTCCAGATAAGACTTTTAACAATAATGATATATGTGTGCTCAATAAACATGCAGGAGAGCTCTTCCCTTTAATCTGACCTTTTGTGTTCCCTTCCCCTGTACGGCCGGCTTTACCTTCATTAAGCAATTACACAGATTGCCGAGGGGGGGCGGCGAGGCTCCCTTTATTTCACATGATAATAGTTGTCCTGATTGTAATTGCCTCGGTTTATGTGTAAGTTATTATGCGCTAGATTCATGCTAAATTAAGTGGTGGGTAATGCTACAAGATCGGTGCCACCGGGAATGAAAAGGAACTTCCGAATTTCGCCTGGCGGCCCCTGTTTATATAGCAGGGATTTGCCCAATTAGATTTTATATGAACAAATCTATATTTCTAATCTATATAGTATATAAATGGTGATTTAGTCCTAAGTAGGGATGCACCGATACCGATACTAGTATCGATATCGGTGCCGATACCGAGTGTACTCGGCCAAATGCTCCGATGCCTAGCACGATTACTTTTGGTATCGGGAAGCCGGGCAGCGCGTCATTACACGGCGCCGGTTTCCTGATTGGCCGGGAAGCGGCTGCATGCTCTCTCGTCACTTCTGATTGGTCGGGAAGCTGGCCAATTAGGAACCCGGGCGCCATGTAATGACGCAGCGCCCGGCATTCTGTTTGGCCGGGAAGCTGGCTTTATGCTCCCTCGTCATCTCATGACGAGAGAGCATGGAGCCGGCCAATCAGAAAGCAGGGCGTCGCGTCATTACACGGCGCCCGGCTTCCTGATTGGCGGGCCAGACGGCTCTGGCTGGGTACCGGAGGAAGGCCGCGTTCTGGCTGGAGAGGCCCCGGGAGTGACAGGCTGGACAAGGTAAGAGGGGACAGACTTGATTGTTAATCGGGAAGCCGGGTGGCGAGTCTTTACACGCTGCCCGGCTTCCCGGCTAATCAGGAAGCCAGGTGGCGGGTCATAACAAGCCGCCTGGCTTCCTGAATGGGACTTTCGTTACTCAGTAATTGGTATCGGCGAGTACTGAAAAAAGATTATCGGTACTCGTATTCGGTACCAAAATACCGGTATCGGTGCATCCCTAGTCCTAAGTCATGGTCAGTGGTCATTTAGTAATATCCAACTTTTGGTTGATGTCATGGATCGGGGCTCACGGGTATGAACTGGAATCAGGTCTGTGGACCCTTTCCACTACACTGGCAGGGACACATAGAGAAAAGGGTGCGAGCAGTGTAGGCTGACGACTCCCAGAGCTGGAGTACTAGCAGGGAGCAGAGCAGGGGAACTGAATGAGGCAGTGGAAGACAGAATAGGGTGGTAGGACAAGTTACAGGGCAGATTGCTGCAATGCTAGGTAGGTGGCATGGGGTCCCCCAGGATGTGGAATCTAAGGGGCAGCCGGCGTTCACCAGAGCTCCTGATGGTGGGGGTGGACTTGGCTGCGTGCTGACCCCAGGTCACAATCCCTAGGTTCCCCCAACTCACCTAATAGCCAAGAAAGACAGACACAGAGAGACTAAGCGGAGGGGCTACATGACTGGGGGGAGGAATAGTCCGGGGAGAAAGGGTTAAAAATAAAATGGGAATAGCTGCTCTTACCTGATTGGACGTGGGAGTCAGGAGCCGCGTGGTAAGGATCTGCGAGGGCTGAGGGACGTCCTCTTCCTGGAAATCTACGAAGGAAGCAGGTTGTCCCTCCCTCCCTGAATTTTGTGGTTATGGGGGTTGGGGGGGTTTCTTTTGTCACGGCAGCTTGGCTGGTTAGGGGGTCTTTGGGGGGTCTACAAAATCGGAGTTCATTACAAAAATGGGGGGCCCGCAGCTGGTATGGGTGCTTCCCCCTGTCGGTGTCCGGATTTGTAAAGGGCGTGGCCTGGCCCCTTGGGAACCCAGAAGGAGTAAGTGTCCTCCAGCTGGTTGTGGTGCGGCTGGGGACATGGGTGGAGTGTTATGAGAGGCCTTTTTGGGCAGGCGGGCACCCAAAGACCCCTTCTCAGGTCAACCATTGTTTAAAGTATTATTTTTGTATATTTGGTTTATTACTTTTGGTTATTGTTAAAGTTGTTTGTTTAATAAAAAGGCTGATGTGGCCGTTAAAATCCACGTCGCGCAGTCCGTGTGTTCATTGGGGTTTTTTTAACGGAGGGACGGAAAATTGACAAATCCATCAGTCATGGTTGACAAGGCCGGAGTTCTGGAAAGGTTGCATACACACATACAAGGGACAAGACAAAGGTCAAGGACAGACAGATGAATAGACTTCCAGGGACAATCCAAAGGATGGGGACAGACAGAAGACTGGGATCACCAGGGACAAGTCAAAGTTCAGAGCAGACTGTAGACAAGGATTTCCAGGGACAAGCCGAAGATCGGCACACGAGCAAACTTTAAGGAATTCAGGTTCATTCGCAAACCAAGGGGGCTCGCCATCTAGCTTGGGAAAACGAGTCAGGTACAGAGCACATGCCTGGAGCACTACAAGCAACAGCACAGCCCTGCAAGCCTGCAGAACCAGGGGTAAGAGTGTAGAACTACAAGTAATAGCTCAGCTGCAAGTCTGCACCTGAACTGTGACAAGTGGCCCCATGAACTTTGAGGCAAGAAGTTCCATTCACTAAGCTAACACACCAGGATGAGGATCTGTAAGTACATTTCAGTGAGTCGATCGAGATATGAAAATGACGCGGCCCAAATATAAATCCTTCTCCTTGTGTGAAAGCTTGGTGAATGAAACCTATTGTGTGTATGTCAGAAGCGGCCTTTCTGAGAACTTGCTGGTTTATTGTCCCTTTCATACAGGGCAGGGCAAATCCCGGAAACCAGGTAACCAGGGCTCCTTACGAATGACAGCTGGCACCTAACGTTTGAGTGTTTTCTCTAGTTGGTGTCAATGGACCCGGCTCCTAAAAAATTCCCTCTGGCTCCTGGATGGGACAGACTGGCTCCTGAATTCCAAAATAATTTGTCCACCTGTGCATTAATAGACCTCTGTGAGCTTGTTGGACATGGCATTCTGAAACCATGGGAGTTATTAGGGAGTCGTGTCCCCCCTCTTGCCCTTTGCAGTTATAACAACCTTCACTCTTTTGTGGTTCAACATAAAACAGAAGTCACCAACTTGTGTAACTAGATCGCTTGTTTATGGACTGTATATAAATGTATCGTAAAGGAGCTCCAGTCATACTGATAGGTAATCCAGAGAAGATGTCTGCACTGATCCTGCAGCCTGGTTAGCCGGATAGGGAAACATCTAGGGATGCAGCGATACCAGTTTTTTTGGTATCGAGTACGAGTACTCGATGGGCCATCTCCTTGCCATGGACTATCTCCTTGCCATGGACTATCTCCTTGACATGGACCTTCTCCTTGCCATGGGCCTTCTCCTTGCCATGGGCTATCTCCTTGCCATGGGCCATCTCCTTGCCAAGGACCTTCTCCTTGCCATGGGCCATCTCCTTGCCATGGGCCATCTCCTTGACATGGACCTTCTCCTTGCCATGGGCCATCTCCTTGCCATGGTCCATCTCCTTGCCATTGACCTTCTCCTTGCCATGGGCCATCTCCTTGCCATGGACCTTCTCCTTGCCATGGGCCATCTTCTTGCAATGGACCTTCTCCTTGCCATGTGCCATCTCCTTGCAATGGGCCATCTCCTTGCAATGGACCTTCTCCTTGCCATGTGCCATCTCCTTGCAATGGGCCATCTCCTTGCCATGTGCCATCTCCTTGCAATGGGCCATCTTCTTGCAATGGACCTTATCCTTGCCATGTGACATCTCCTTGCCATGGACCTTCTCCTTGCCATGGGCCTTCTCCTTGCCATGGGCCTTCTCCTTGCCATGGGCCATCTCCTTGCCATGGGCCTTCTCCTTGCCATGGGCCATCTCCTTGCCATGGGCCATCTCCTTGCCATGGACCTTCTCCTTGCCATGGGCCTTCTCCTTGCCATGGGCCTTCTCCTTGCCGTGGGCCATCTCCTTGCCATGGGCCTTCTCCTTGCCGTGGGCCATCTCCTTGCTGTGGGCCTTCTCCTTGCCGTGGCCATCTCCTTGCCATGGGCCTTCTCCTTGCCGTGGGCCCATCTCCTTGCCATAAGCCTTCTCCTTGCCGTGGGCCTTCTCCTTGCCATACAATACTGCTTTGGAAGACTATAACTCCGACCATACAAAACTTTTCTGACCATGTCAGCTCTTCACTGCATTTTTCAGATCTGCCATTGTATTCCCCCCAGGATTTTCCAGCATGCTGTAATTACATGATGTTATGATTGGTTGCACTATTAGCTTGTGTGGCGTGTTGATGGTTCATTTTTACTTTGTTCCTTTTCCCTTTCTCCGATACCTTCATCATCTCTTTTTATCATCAGTCTGTCAGCTTCCTGATTGCCTGAAAATGTTCCACTTCCAGTACCCAGGCTGGCAGCTACATGGTCCCCAACCATGGGAAACATTGCCCCTTCCATACTGCTTTATTGAGCACATGCCAGCGAGCCACCAAACCACCACATGACCTGTCAAGTTATTTTTACGGCACATTTTTCCTACAGAACATGCTGACTGTGCTGACTGTGTTGGTTGTACACTTCTGGAACGTTGGGTGAGAGTCCATTACTCGACTACGTGTTGACTTTGAGACCCGCCTTGGTGGCACAGCGCATGGATAAGCAGCACAAGCTTGATATGTATGTGAGGAAAGTGAATGAATGTTACTGCTGCCTTCAGATCTGTAAAATTACATACAGCGTATCTTGCACTAATGTGCCTGACCCGTTGTATGGAAATGGTATGAGTGTATGTGATGGTGCATATGATGTGTGTATGTGATGTGCGTATGACGTGTGTATGTGATGTGCATATGACGTGTGTATGTGATGGTGCATATGACGTGTCTATGTGATGGTGCATATGATGTGTGTATGTGATGGTGCATATGATGAGTGTATGTGATGTGCATATGATGTGTGTATGTGATGGTGCATGTGATGTGCATATGACGTGTGTATGTGATGGTGCATATGATGTGTGTATGTGATGATGCATACGACGTGTGTATGTGATGGTGCATATGACGTGTGTATGTGATGGTGCATATGACCGTCCATATCCATATGCATATGCACCACCACCCACTAACTCACTCACTGCCCAGGACATTGCCACTCATTTCAAAAACAATATAGATACAATTCGGGATCAGATCGCCACTGTCCAATCAGCTTCCCCTATTCATGTACCAGACCCTCCCTCACACTTGTTACTTTCCTCTTTTGACCCGGTCACCACTGAGGAGGTTACAAAGCTTCTCTCTGACACCCACCGCACCACTTGCCCCCTGGACCCTGTTCCCTCAAAACTACTTCGGTCACCCTCTTGCTCTATCCTAGACTCTCTTACTCACATTTTCAATCTTTCCATCTCTACTGGAATCTTTCCTACCCCACTCAAACATGCCCTGGTCACCCCAATACCCAAAAAACCTTCACTCGACCCTGCCAACCTCAATAATTTCAGACCTATCTCCTTACTCCCATTCACCTTTAAACCATCGCCCCCCTCTGCCAATCCCTGCACTGGCTTCCACTCGCCCAAAGGATAAAATAAAAAATATTAACAGTCACTTATTAAGCCGTCCACAACTCCGCCCCCCGATATATCTCAGACCTTGTCTCAAAATATCACCCTAACCGTCCCCTCCGCTCTTCCCTAGACCTCCTGCTTTCCAGCTCCCTAGTCAACTCCTCCCATACTCGCCTCCAGGACTTCTCTAGAGTCTCTCCCATCCTCTGGAACTCTTTACCCCAACCTGTCCGTCTATCTCCCACCCTGACTGTCTTTAGGCGTTCCCTGAAGACTCTTCTCTTCAGGGAAGCCTATCCCACCTCAACCTAACCACTGAACCATCACATTCTCAAACAATTCATCCCCCACACAGCTCCCTCCTCATGTATCACTGGCCCCTCCCTTCTTAGACTGTAAGCTCTCCGGGGCAGGGCCCTCCTTACCATCTTGTCTTGAATTGTATTGTAATTGTAATGTCTTCCTTACATTGTAAAGCGCTGCGCAAACTGTTGGGGCTATATAAATACTATGTAATAATAATAATAATATGACGTGTGTATGTGATGGTGCATATGACGTGTGTATGTGATGGTGCATATGACGTGTGTATGTGACGGTGCATATGACGTGTCTATGTGACGGTGCATATGACGTGTGTATGTGACCGTGCATATGACGTGTGTATGTGATGGTGCATATGACGTGTGTATGTGACGGTGCATATGACGTGTCTATGTGATGGTGCATATGACGTGTGTATGTGATGGTGCATATGACGTGTGTATGTGATGGTGCATATGACGTGAGTATGTGATGGTGCATTTGATGGGTGTCTGTATGTGATGGTGCATATGACGTGTGTATGTGATGGTGCATATGACGTGTGTATGTGATGGTGCATATGACGTGTGTATGTGATGGTGCATATGACGTGTGTATGTGATGGTGCATATGACGTGTGTATGTGATGGTGCATATGACGTGTGTATGTGATGGTGCAGATGACGTGTGTATGTGATGGTGCATATGACGTGTGTATGTGACGGTGCATATGACGTGTCTATGTGATGGTGCATATGACGTGTGTATGTGATGGTGCATATGACGTGTGTATGTGATGGTGCATATGACGTGTGTATGTGATGGTGCATATGACGTGTGTATGTGATGGTGCATATGACTTTAAAGATTATTAATTGGGGTCATTGTAATCAATCGATGTGGAATTCATTCAGCTCCACATTAATCAAACCTCAGAGACTTTCCTCACAAACGATTTTTCGGTCATTTAAATGCAAATCGGGCTCTTTAAGCGCCTGAAAATGTTTTAATAATAAGTGGCTACACGCGTGGTTATGCGTGACCTATGACATGTTTCACTTACGCCCGGCGGCCATTGATTACCAGTCGCAGTAAAATGCTTTCCATAATTTATATTGATGTCCTTCTGAAAAACAAGTTTGTAGATCGGCCTTGACGCGCGAGACTGCGGAACTAAAATATCTGACTGCATGGAGGAGAGATCATGGGGGGGACCCAGCTTGGTGTGCGTGCTTCATCCTACCGCCCTCAGTCATTAGAATTGGGTAACATTGTCATGTATGTTCAGGTCAACCAAAAGCTTGTGAATGGTGGACGGATGAGGTAGGGGTTGGGTATGAAGATACTGCCAGAGTTGCTTGTCCAGGGGGTGCAGTTGTGACCATGACCGGTTTTCTAACTTGTCCAGTTGATGGCAGCGGGTGGCTAGTCAGCAGCTGTCTACCTGCCGGCGTCTGTCTACCTGCCGGCATCTCTCTACCTGCCGGCATCTCTCTACCTGCCGGCATCTCTCTACCTGCCGGCATCTCTCTACCTGCCGGCATCTCTCTACCTGCCGGCATCTCTCTACCTGCCGGCATCTCTCTACCTGCCGGCATCTCTCTACCTGCCGGCATCTCTCTACCTGCCGGCATCTCTCTACCTGCCGGCATCTCTCTACCTGCCGGCATCTCTCTACCTGCCGGCATCTCTCTACCTGCCGGCATCTCTCTACCTGCCGGCATCTCTCTACCTGCCGGCATCTCTCTACCTGCCGGCATCTCTCTACCTGCCGGCATCTCTCTACCTGCCGGCATCTCTCTACCTGCCGGCATCTCTCTACCTGCCGGCATCTCTCTACCTGCCGGCATCTCTCTACCTGCCGGCATCTCTCTACCTGCCGGCATCTCTCTACCTGCCGGCATCTCTCTACCTGCCGGCATCTCTCTACCTGCCGGCATCTCTCTACCTGCCGGCATCTCTCTACCTGCCGGCATCTCTCTACCTGCCGGCATCTCTCTACCTGCCGGCATCTCTCTACCTGCCGGCATCTCTCTACCTGCCGGCATCTCTCTACCTGCCGGCATCTCTCTACCTGCCGGCATCTCTCTACCTGCCGGCATCTCTCTACCTGCCGGCATCTCTCTACCTGCCGACATCTCTCTACCTGCCGGCATCTCTCTACCTGCCGGCATCTCTCTACCTGCCGACATCTCTCTACCTGCCGGCATCTGTCTACCTGCCGGCATCTGTCTACCTGCCAGCATCTGTTTTCCTGCCCCAGTTTTTTTGTCACCAGTAATCTGCTGAAGCAGCCCGGAGCAACCACAATTACTGGGGAGCAATTTCCAGCCCCAACTGGTCTCCCTCATCTACCGACACTCAATGTCCTAATGAAGGTGATGCGCTGAACCTCTGAAATACATTGGCCGTATTGTACTGACTTTCAGTGGGAGTTATATATTTTTCTGGATTTCTTCAATTGAGTCTCAGGACTCTTTGTAAAAAAAAACTGCTTCTCACCTTCTGCACACCAAGCCCATGAGCATGAGATCATTGTCCTCTCGGACTGGACCAAGCAACCAAGTCATCTGATGTCTATAGCCTGCTATAGTCTACCCAGAACCAGGGCAGTCATCAGAAATTTTGGGGCCCCTTACACGGCTTTAGGCCGGGCCCCCCCGCGCCGTGCCGCTGGACGCAGGGCTTAGTGACGTGCTGGACGCAGGGCTTAGTGACGCGCTGGACACAGGGCTTAGTGACGTGCTGGACGCAGGGCTTAGTGACGCTCTGGACACAGGACCCACCTGAGAGTGACCCTGCAGAGCCCACCATAGATGCTGCATAGCCCATCTGAGACTGTCTATGGTGGGCTCTGAAGGGGTCTCAGGTGGGCTGGTCAGGGCTGCATCCCTCCCCTCCCTCCTTTCCTTCCTTCCTTCCTAGCTCCTCTTACCTGCACACATGGCCTCGTCTGCCGCCGGACCGGCCAGAAGTGACGTCACTAACGTGACGTCACTAACGTGACGTCACTTCCGGCCAGTCCGACATCAGACTAACAGCGTCGCTGATGGGGCCCTAGCTTGTCTCAAAGCCGCTGGAGCGGCAATGCTGGGGCCCTGCGCTGCTAGGGCCAGGCCTCCGCCTCCTCGACCTTCACCGTTGGCCGATAGTCATGTAAGGGACCCGGGCGGGCCCCCCAGGCTGCCCGGGCCCCTTACATGAGTATCGGCCGTACCCCCCTGATGGCTGCCCTGCCCAGAACTGATATTTCCTTTTATAATAGAGAGTAAACTCAACTAAGTTTCTTGTTTTTTTAGGGGGATTTGAGTTCCAAGATTTCCACACCATGTCAAAGGGTTCCAACTCTCCTCACCGGACATTTAATTTTTTACTTTTGCCAAATGCTATAAGAAGCCAGCAGAGGATGCAGCCACCAGGCTCCATATAGAAACACAAACTGTCCAAAAGAAGTCACCCGCACCCCAAGGTCCAATGTGTTGAACGCCTCTTTTATTCGGACATTATACAGACATGGCTGGCACAGTGTAAAAGCAATGTTTCGGGAACGAACATGGTCCCTCATCAGGCAAACAGTATAGAAACACGCACACACATATATACATACACCGCCTGGCCAAAAAGACCACACTCTAATATTTTGTTGGACTGGGTTTAGCTTTGATTACGGCACACATTCGCTGGGGCATCGTTTCAATAACATTATACAACGTCACAACATTTATTTCCATCCAGAGTTGCATTTATTTTCCCCAAGATCTTGTAGTGATGACGGGAGAGTCAGACCACTGTGTAAAGTCTTCTCCAGCACATCCCAAAGATTCTCAATGGGGTCCGGACTCTGTGGTGGCCAATCCATGTGTGACAATGATGTCTCATGCTCCCTGAACCACTCTTTCACAATGTGAGCCCCATGAATCCCGGCATTGTCATCTTGGAATAGGCCCAATGTGCCATCAGGGAAGAACAAATCCATTGATGGAAATCCTGGCCATTCGGTATATTCAGGAAGGCAGCTGAGCTCAATGTTGCTGAACCTAGACTTACGGTATAAACCTGTATTTTTATTCTCCTCTCTACCCGTTGGAGGTCATACCGAGAAGAATGGTCATTTTCATGGAACAATAGTAGTGAAGGACCTGACAATGGGTTTTGAAGTTTATTTGTTTATTTGTTCCAATATAGACTGACTGCTCTGTATCTAAAACTGGCAAATACAGCCGAATCAGATACGTCGTTTTGTTGTCTTGGTGTGATCATGGTATATGAGGGATTTTACTGTATGGTGTGATCATGGTATATCAGGGATTTTATTGTCTTGGGGTGATCATGGTATATGAGGGATTTTACTGTATGGTGTGATCATGGTATATCAGGGATTTTATTGTCTTGGGGTGATCATGGTATATGAGGGATTTTACTGTATGGTGTGATCATGGTATATCAGGGATTTTATTGTCTTGGGGTGATCATGGTATATGAGGGATTTTACTGTATGGTGTGATCATGGTATATCAGGGATTTTATTGTCTTGGGGTGATCATGGTATATGAGGGATTTTACTGTATGGTGTGATCATGGTATATCAGGGATTTTATTGTCTTGGGGTGATCATGGTATATGAGGGATTTTACTGTATGGTGTGATCATGGTATATCAGGGATTTTATTGTCTTGGGGTGATCATGGTATATGAGGGATTTTACTGTATGGTGTGATCATGGTATATCAGGGATTTTATTGTCTTGGGGTGATCATGGTATATGAGGGATTTTACTGTATGGTGTGATCATGGTATATCAGGGATTTTATTGTCTTGGGGTGATCATGGTATATGAGGGATTTTACTGTATGGTGTGATCATGGTATATCAGGGATTTTATTGTCTTGGGGTGATCATGGTATATGAGGGATTTTACTGTATGGTGTGATCATGGTATATCAGGGATTTTATTGTCTTGGGGTGATCATGGTATATGAGGGATTTTACTGTATGGTGTGATCATGGTATATCAGGGATTTTATTGTCTTGGGGTGATCATGGTATATGAGGGATTTTACTGTATGGTGTGATCATGGTATATCAGGGATTTTATTGTCTTGGGGTGATCATGGTATATGAGGGATTTTACTGTATGGTGTGATCATGGTATATCAGGGATTTTATTGTCTTGGGGTGATCATGGTATATGAGGGATTTTACTGTATGGTGTGATCATGGTATATCAGGGATTTTATTGTCTTGGGGTGATCATGGTATATGAGGGATTTTACTGTATGGTGTGATCATGGTATATCAGGGATTTTATTGTCTTGGGGTGATCATGGTATATGAGGGATTTTACTGTATGGTGTGATCATGGTATATCAGGGATTTTATTGTCTTGGGGTGATCATGGTATATGAGGGATTTTACTGTATGGTGTGATCATGGTATATCAGGGATTTTATTGTCTTGGGGTGATCATGGTATATGAGGGATTTTACTGTATGGTGTGATCATGGTATATCAGGGATTTTATTGTCTTGGGGTGATCATGGTATATGAGGGATTTTACTGTATGGTGTGATCATGGTATATCAGGGATTTTATTGTCTTGGGGTGATCATGGTATATGAGGGATTTTACTGTATGGTGTGATCATGGTATATCAGGGATTTTATTGTCTTGGGGTGATCATGGTATATGAGGGATTTTACTGTATGGTGTGATCATGGTATATCAGGGATTTTATTGTCTTGGGGTGATCATGGTATATGAGGGATTTTACTGTATGGTGTGATCATGGTATATCAGGGATTTTATTGTCTTGGGGTGATCATGGTATATGAGGGATTTTACTGTATGGTGTGATCATGGTATATCAGGGATTTTATTGTCTTGGGGTGATCATGGTATATGAGGGATTTTACTGTATGGTGTGATCATGGTATATCAGGGATTTTATTGTCTTGGGGTGATCATGGTATATGAGGGATTTTACTGTATGGTGTGATCATGGTATATCAGGGATTTTATTGTCTTGGGGTGATCATGGTATATGAGGGATTTTACTGTATGGTGTGATCATGGTATATCAGGGATTTTATTGTCTTGGGGTGATCATGGTATATGAGGGATTTTACTGTATGGTGTGATCATGGTATATCAGGGATTTTATTGTCTTGGGGTGATCATGGTATATGAGGGATTTTACTGTATGGTGTGATCATGGTATATCAGGGATTTTATTGTCTTGGGGTGATCATGGTATATGAGGGATTTTACTGTATGGTGTGATCATGGTATATCAGGGATTTTATTGTCTTGGGGTGATCATGGTATATGAGGGATTTTACTGTATGGTGTGATCATGGTATATCAGGGATTTTATTGTCTTGGGGTGATCATGGTATATGAGGGATTTTACTGTATGGTGTGATCATGGTATATCAGGGATTTTATTGTCTTGGGGTGATCATGGTATATGAGGGATTTTACTGTATGGTGTGATCATGGTATATCAGGGATTTTATTGTCTTGGGGTGATCATGGTATATGAGGGATTTTACTGTATGGTGTGATCATGGTATATCAGGGATTTTATTGTCTTGGGGTGATCATGGTATATGAGGGATTTTACTGTATGGTGTGATCATGGTATATCAGGGATTTTATTGTCTTGGGGTGATCATGGTATATGAGGGATTTTACTGTATGGTGTGATCATGGTATATCAGGGATTTTATTGTCTTGGGGTGATCATGGTATATGAGGGATTTTACTGTATGGTGTGATCATGGTATATCAGGGATTTTATTGTCTTGGGGTGATCATGGTATATGAGGGATTTTACTGTATGGTGTGATCATGGTATATCAGGGATTTTATTGTCTTGGGGTGATCATGGTATATGAGGGATTTTACTGTATGGTGTGATCATGGTATATCAGGGATTTTATTGTCTTGGGGTGATCATGGTATATGAGGGATTTTACTGTATGGTGTGATCATGGTATATCAGGGATTTTATTGTCTTGGGGTGATCATGGTATATGAGGGATTTTACTGTATGGTGTGATCATGGTATATCAGGGATTTTATTGTCTTGGGGTGATCATGGTATATGAGGGATTTTACTGTATGGTGTGATCATGGTATATCAGGGATTTTATTGTCTTGGGGTGATCATGGTATATGAGGGATTTTACTGTATGGTGTGATCATGGTATATGAGGGATTTGTACATTTATTCGTATTGTAGGACACTTTCTTCCTACTCCAGTCTTATAGGTCACATAGGTCTCAGACTTTCGTGTCCATGGACTCTTCAATCCGATTGTCCAGTCCAACCATATTCTCGATATGATACCCTCTTTTGGAACCAAATCCCACGTCCCTCTTTCTTTCACAGTTGTCCCCCTTTTATGTCTGGTGGAAAGACCTGTAAGAATAAACTTAGATAGATATCAATCAGCCACAGCTTAAGCAACCCCTAGCAGGCTTAGAGGGACCCCGGGCTTCCATGGAACCCTGGTTGAGGATGGCTGGTTTATGTGGAAGCCAGTGCTTTGTAATGATAAATTACCAGCTGAATAGTGACCATATGAGGCTGTATGTGGAGGTCTAATACTGATATTTAGAAATGATTGTTATACTTAACAAAAGGAACCATTTATTATTCGTGATTTTAAAATTTAATGTCAATTAAAATGTTTTTTTATGACATTACTATGTTTAGTTTTATGGTTGGTGCCTGAAAGGTCCATTACACGCCTATAACATTTCTGAACGGAATATTTGTTGCGGGACGTGGTTTCCGGATAAATCACCAGCCGGATAGTCTGATTATTTTGGCTTTTGTTTTGCATCCACTTTGTGCACCGGCCACCCAGCAGAGTGACCCTTACTACTAACAGCAGCGATGGCAAGGCAGCATGGGGCATGTAGTCCTCTGCCAGCTGGCAGTGCGGCAGTGCAGTAGAGCAACGTTCCAAATGTGAGACTAGAAAATGTAAACTCAAGATTGTATTTTAGAAAGAACAAAACATCTCTTACTTATATATGGGGGATGGGCTTGACCTATAGATATTTGAAGAGGGTTTTCTAATGCTTTAAAGTTCATTGGTAAATTTGATGCCTTTTTCTTCTGACAGGTACTAATATACAGTGTTTCCCCAAAAATAAGACCTAGTACTTTTTTGGGGAATTGCTAAAATATAAGACCTACCCCGAGAATAAGACCAAGTTGTGACCATTCCCAGGGCCGGTGGTGGCATAAGGGGGAACTTGAAGAGAGGCGGGAGAGAATCAGCGGTTGAGAGTGCACTACACATGAGCTAAGCTGCTGCTACAATAGGGGAAGAGAGCATAATGCTTATGCCTTGTGCCATTGCTACAATAAGGGATCAGAGCACACTGAGCATGCGCTGAGCCACTGCTATAAGAGGGGGAGAGAGTGCACTGAGCATGCGCTGAGCCGCTGCTATGATATACCCTGTTTCCCCGAAAATAAGACCAACCCCAAAATTAAGACCTAGTACCATTTTTGGGAATTGCTAAAATAGAATACCTACCCCGAAAATAAGACCTAGTTGTGACCATTCCCAGGGCCGGTGGTGGCATAAGGGGGAACTTGAAGAGAGGCGGGAGAGAATCAGCGGTGCCAACGAAGCCAGCGCTAGAGGAAGTGAGGCGGCAGCGGACGGAGCAGAGCCACATAAGCCGATGCCGCCTCTATAGCGCCGGCCCCTGTCACAGGCGGAGTGATACCAAATGCACCCCGCCTGTGAGGAATCCATAGTGAAAGCTTCGCCCATTCTGGTCACCAAATTGCTCTTGGAAAGGTGCGGCGCCCCTGATTGTCCTGATCACCCGATTCTTAACTTTGCCATTTTGGATTATTTATTTGGATTTGCATTAACTTTGGATTGTTGTACATTAAAAAAATAATAAGACCTACCCCGAAAATAAGACCTGGTGTGTTTTTTTGAGCCCCCCAAAAATATAAGACAGTGTCTTATTTTCGGGGAAACGCGGTATATGTTTTAGATCATTTTTTGTGTGGTTGCATATCAATAACATTTAAATAATAGGCCCTGCCATTTTTTTTCCCCAGACTGTCCGGCACGGATTTCCGTATCAGCCCACTGCTTTAGCCTATGATCCGGTTCAGAAAATTTTGGCAATTGGGACACGCAATGGAGGAGTGCGCATGTATCCTTTTTGTTCTCACCATAATCTTTGTACTTTGTTACTGAAGCATGTTCCGACCCTGAGGTAAGATGACGTCTTATTTCTTAATATCGTATTGCAGGATGTTCCATTATAATGTGCAGCCATTGGAGATGAATAGGAGAGGAGAATGTTCACAATTATCTTGTCATGTTTAAGGGGATTTCCTGTCTTTATAGAGGACCCTCAAATGATATATCAAATTGTCATTTAGGACAGTTCAATAAATGTTTATATACTGGACTTAAAGGAGAACTATGGGGTCAGTGCTTTTCCCCATAGTTCTCCTAAGGGTAACGGGAGGACACAAACTAGCGTCCTCCCGTCACCCAAAGCTCAGTATACCGCAAGTTACAGCTCGCGGTATACTTAGACGCCGTAGGCCGGAACAGATCCCGACAATGCTGTCTGGATCCACCCAACGGCGTGATTGACAGCTGGCTCTGCATATCTAGAGGCAGAGCCAGCTGTACCCGCCCCGTCCGTTCCGCCAGTCAGCGCTGGAGGATCGGAGCGGGGAGGGGGGAATCCCTGCAGGGAGCCGTGAGTGACAGTCACGGCTCTCTGCAGGGACAGGACCGAGAGGTGAGCGAACGCGGGTATGTGTTCTCTCACCTCACGATCTACTGAGCCGACCTGTGACAGTTTAATTGTTACAGGTTGGCTAGAACTATGAGGCTGAGTGATTTTCCCTCGCCTCATAGTTCTCCTTTAAAAAACATAAAACTTACTAGTCCATGGTTTCTGGTTGACGTCACCTTGAGGTTACATAAAGATGCAATGGCAACCATTTAACAAGCCATAGCGTCATAGAACTAAGTAGAGGCGAAATCTTGTGATGCTTCATTAATCTTGCGAGACTCCAGAATTTAATGCCCTGCCCCTGTGATGTGTCACGTGCAGGGCTGCCCCTACCTTATTCACCACCTGAGGCAGCCAGGAGAAGGGGGAGTGGTGGCTTTAGCCAAGATGTCAGCCCGGGGTGGGGATTGTTCTGTTACTTGGCCATGCTGCACACACTCCTGCTGCCCCAGCCATAGAGATGCCTCATTATGGGGATGCCCCTGGTCACATGGATATACCAGGAGTCTTTGGGTGGCCCACCGGTACGTCGTTCTTGCTTAGGTGAGAAAACTAGACAGTGGGACAGCGAATCTAGCTACAACAGGTATTTACCAAATGCAAAACATGAACATTTGACCTAATTGTGTAGAAGAGAGGGTGGAGGAGGAATGGGATGACAGAAAGTGCATTACTGGCAGGATCACCAGGTGAAACTATTGGGGAAAAAAGTAAAAACGAATGCCGCCAACATATCTAAGGACTGTTAAGTTGCAGTATATCACATTTTTTCCCCTGGGTTTAGATGAAGCCTTTAAATGAAACCCTAACTCACAGTTCAGATCCTCCTAATGTGAACCTGAGAAGTATGGAGGTCCTCATTGCTCTCCTCCTTCTGAAAAAGCTGGTTAAATGGGCGGCTCTGTCATCGGGCGGCCGCTTGCTCCTCCGAGGCCCCAGCGAGCGGCCCTCTACAGTGCCTGATTGG